>NW_028234408.1:4639507-4649507 GCF_977035675.1 Penaeus japonicus | reverse complement strand
CTACGCAAGACTTTTTCACAAGCTTGAAACCTAAATTATTCAACCTCGCTTCTTTCAAAACATGAAATCTTTAGCAGCCTTTACTTACATGAAGACAAACTGAAACGGAAAAGAAGAAAAAAGAGAGAGAGAGAGAACGCACTCAGGGCACATACATAGCCTATGCATTCCATTAAAAAAAAAAAAAAAAAAAAAAATCCTAACGTTTCAATTTTTTTTTTTCGAAATTAAAATTACTACAGATGTATATGTCTCTGCCGGCAGGGTAACAGAACCAACCCTGCAGGGTTTACCCTTACCCTGCCAACAGACCTTATACTTCCTTATTTTCTTAGTCGGGGAGGGTAAGCACTCACCCCCTACACCCCTCCTGTACCCCCCCCCACCCCCCCCCCCACCCCGGTTTCGTGTTCCTGAATCTCTGTTGAATAAATGGACTGAATTTTAAGATCTCTCTTTGTGTTGTATCTCGACTTTTGATCCTACGTGATTTTTTTTCTTTCTTTCTTTTTTTAAAGTTTTGTTTTGTTAGTTTTTGTCTGTTTGTTTCACTTTTTTTAATTACTTTGTTTTTATCATCATCATCATCATCACATCAACAGCTTCGTCTTCTTTTCATTCTTCTTTTTCTACCTCTTCCTCTCCTCCTCCTCCTCCTCCTTCTTCTTCCTCCTCCTCCTCATAATCATAATCATCATCATCCTTCTTTTCTTCCTCCCCCTCCTCCTCCCTCCCCTCCTCCTCCTTCTCCTCCTCTTCCTCCTCCTCCTCCTTCTTCGTTTTACTCCTTCTCCTCCACCTCCTCCTTCTTCATTTTCTCCTCCTCTTCCTCCTTCTTCTTAATCATCTTCTCCATTTCCTTCATCTTCTGTTATCACGAAATGCGTTTCTCGGATGGAGTGTTTGACAGCAGTCCTTCAATCAGCTTCACTATCTGGAGAGAAAGAGAGAGAGAGAGAGAGAGAGAGAGAGAGAAAGGGAGGGGGGTAGGGGGAAGGGAGGGAGGAGGAGGGGAGGGAGGCAGGAAGGGAGGGTGGGAAGGAGAGATAAGGGGAGGGAAGCAGGAAGGGAGGGTGGGAGAGAGGAGGGGAGGAGGAAGAGGAATGGGAGAGAGGAGGGGAAGTAGGGAGAGAGGAGGGGAGAGAAGGGGAGGGGAGGAGGGGAGGGAGGGGGGGAGGAGGGGAGAGGAAAAGGGAGGAGGGAGGGGAGGAGGGAGGGAGAGAGGGGGGAGGGAGGGAGAGGGGAAGGAAGGGAGGGTGGGAGGAGAAGGGGGACAAGGAAGGGAGGGGAAGGGGAAGGAAGGGAGAGGGGGAAGGAGAAAGGAGGAAAGAGAAGGGAGGGAGGGAAGGAAAGAGGAGAGAGGAGGAAGAAGGAAGGGAGGGAGGGAAGGAAGAAGGAGAGAGGGAGGAAGGAAGGAAGGGAGGGAGGGGGAAGGGAAGAAAGGAGAGAGGGAGGAAGGAAGGAAGGGAGGGAGGGGGAAGGGAAGAAGGTAGGGATGGAGGAAGGGAGGGAAAAAGAGAGAGAGAGAGAGAGAAAGGAAGGGAGGAAAGGGAAGGAGGGTGAAAGGCAGATTGCATATCATGTGACCTAAGGCACTGATTATACTTTACTATCTCATTCATTGTTACATACTTGTTATACGCTTTTCCTTTTCCTTTTTCCTGCCCCCTATGCCTGCTTCCTGCCCTAGCAGCTGTGTTTCCTAGCGGAAGCCCCGAGGCATAGAAACTCGCCCAAGAAGCGTACATAAGCCAGGATAAACAGAGAGAGAGAGAGAGAGAGAGAGAGAGAGAGAGAGAGTGAGTGAAACAGATAAAGTGAATAAGTGCGTGTTTTTGGAAGTCTAAAAGAAAGTAAAAACGGTGAGAAAGGGAGAAAAAGAACGAAGAAGAGAAAGAACGAGAGAGAGAGAGAGATTTGATTTTGATTTTGATTTTGATATGTTTATTCATACTATATACATTGTATACACATGAATAGGCATAGGAACTATGCCTAAATGATTTGTACAGTTCATATTAGTTTCTGAGACTTACATTGTTGGTAAAACAGATATTACTGTGACCCTGTCAATCAATAAGCTAGGGCAAAGCTATACATAAGACATAGTAGTGCATGTATAAGAGAGAGAGAGAGAGAGAGAGAGAGAGAGAGAGAGAGAGAGAGAGAGAGAGTGAGTGAAACAGATAAAGTGAATAAGTGCGTGTTTTTGGAAGTCTAAAAGAAAGTAAAAACGGTGAGAAAGGGAGAAAAAGAACGAGGAAGAGAAAGAACGAGAGAGAGAGAGAGAGAGAGAGAGAGAGAGAGAGAGAGAGAGAGAGAGAGAGAGAGAGAGAGAGAGAGAGAGAGAGAGAGAGAGAGAGAGAGAGAGAAGGCACACAGACAGAGAGAAGAACAGGCGGAGGGAACAGCTCTGACCTCCGGCTTTCGGTCGAAGTCAAGCGTGTTAACCGAATCCACCAGTGAAGACCTTAACACGTGAACGTCTGTCTGTCTTGTCCACCGGGTACAATGGGCGAGTTACAACTAGCGGCATCGAGTGGCTTACAGAGGGAGGGAAGGAAGTAGATAGATAGATAGAGAGAGAGAGAGATAGATAGATAGATAGAGAGAGAGAGAGATAGATAGATAGATAGAGAGAGAGAGTGAGGGAAAGAAAAAGAGAGAGAGAGGGGGGGGGGGGGAGAGAAAGGGAGGGAGAGGGAGGTGGAGACAGAAAGGTGGAAAGGAGAGAGAGAGAAAGGGAGGGAGAGAGAGGTGGGGGCAGAAAGGTTGAAAGAAGAGAGAGAGAGAAAGGAAGAGAGAGAGAGATGGAAGGGCTGAAAGGAGGAAAGGAAAGAGAGAGAGAGAGAGAGAGAGAGAAAGGGAGGGAGAGAGAGGTGGGAGCAGAAAGGTGGAAAAGAGAGAGAGAGTGAGATAGATAGAGAGAGAGAGAGAGAGAGAGAAGGGGAGGGAGAGATAGGCGGGGACAGAAAGGTGGAAAGGAGAGAGAGAGAGAGAGATAAGGATAGAAAGTTCGACAGAGAGAGAGAGAGAGAGGGAGAGATAGAATCTTGAGACAGACTCGTAATCTACTTGAAGGAAAGAAGGTCAGTAGATGCCCTTATAAGGAAAAAAAAAAGAAAAGAAAAAAAAAACAGGGACAGTGTGTCAAGGACAGCTCTCCAGAATTTGATATCCTTCTTCGGATTGAGTAAGAGCTATAGCTATTTTTTTATATATACATAATACTTAATAATGATAATAATATTATTTCCTAGAGATTTTACTTGACCCAAGTTATATCTATATGCTCTCCTTTTTTGTTCTTGTTATGTTCTTGTTCTTGTTGTTTTTAAATACTAGAAATATGGGAGTTTTCCTGTTATTATAAATCTTGTTTTCTGGGTGATTATTATGTTGACTTGTTTATTTGTTGACTTGTTTATTAGTTAATGAGGCTTAGATAATTATGTTGGGTTCAGATATGCATTTTCGGTTTTATGTGTTCTTAGTATCGTGTGTTTATTGTCTTCCATTTATGTTATGTTATCTTCTGTAGTAGATTTTAATTCTTTTTTCTTATCTCTCTGTCTCTTCTTTTTGTTCTCCTTCTATGTTTCTGTTTCTGCCTCTTTGTCTCTGCTTCTCTGTCTCTGCCTTGCTGTCTCCTTCTCTCTCTCTCCTTTCTTTCTCTCTCTCTCTCTCTCTTTCTTTCTTTCTTTCTCTCTCTCTCTCTCTCTCTCTCTCTCTCTCTCTCTCTCTCTCTCTCTCTCTCTCTCTCTCTCTCTCTCTCACACACACACACACACACAAACACACACTCTCTCCCTCTTCCTCTCTCCCTCCCTCTTCCCCTCCCCTTCCCTTTCCCCCTTTCTCCCTCCCTCTCCCCCTCCCTCTCCCTCTCTCCCTCCCTCTTCCCCTCCCTCACCCACTCCCTTTCCTCCCTCACCCCCTCCCTCTCCCTCTCCCTCTCCCTCTCTCCCTCCCTCTTCCCCTCCCCTTCCCTTTCCTCCTCTCTCCCTTTCCCTCTCCCTCTCCTCCACTCCCTCTCCTCCACTCCCTCTCCCACTCCTCCTCTCTTTCATCTCTCTTTGTCTCTACCTTAACCCTTTAACTATACAAAGGAAAACAATACTAAAAATAACACCAGGATGTGCAATTGCAAGGTTGAGTAGAAATAGCCAAGAGTGCAACAGAGATACTCACCGGACATGTTAAAGTAGACCTGATATATACCTTCTATATGTAAACCTGATATTTCTTATTTAAGTAAGCTGTATGTAAGCTTAATATACCTTTTCTATGTAAGCATGCTATGCCTATCATATATTCCTTTTATAATCCTGATATACCGATTATATGTAAGGCTAATATACCTAAGGCAAATATATTTAGTCAGACTTATGCTCTTCAGTAACGTACCTCAGGAGGTTAGTATAATGTACATTGTTCTTTTTAAAATAGTCTCCCTTAAAAGAAAAAAAACATTGTACATTTTCTTTCATTCTTCGTTATCTTTTTTTTTTTTTTTTTTTTTTATCCCACTCGGCTTATTTTGTAAATATCTTTTATTGATGATATGGTTCTGATTATTACTGTTCATCTCTTCAAAGTAATTAATAGGAGGAAAACGTTGCAGCCAAGCCGGAACATTCATGAATATTTAATCATTTAAAGCACTAAAGTTCACAGAATCAATCGGGCTTTAGGAAAATAGATCTTATTGTAAATGTAAATAAGATCTAGACTAGTCCTAGATTAGATAACCTATAACGCTGAATAATTTCATTCTAATTCAAATATAAATACGAAGGCTTGTCCAGGTTATACTCTCTCATACAGCATAATGCTCTGTAATACAATATAAACTAATTATTAATTCAAACTAGTAAATGATATTCCAACGACTTAGAACATGATGTGATTAAGACACACGTTTTTTTTCTCCATCAAATGCTTAGTATATGTAAAAAAAAAATAATAAATAAATAAATAAAATAAATAAAAAAATAAATAAATAAAACAATAAAAACTCCAAAATTCTCGTCAATAATTCACCAACAAACGACCTAAATATAGTATCATACTGCTCCTAATAACACACGCCATTGAAAAAAAAAAAAAAAAAAAACGCCAACCATATATATTACGAACAACGAAAAAAATGCAGAGTCATGGGCCTGCCATGAGATCAGCCGCGAGAAACTGCCCAATACATCTTGTCTTTGGGAGGTTCCTCGTTCTCCATGGATACTTCCTCAAGGTTCCTCTTGGGACGGGTTTTGTACTTGAGTGAACACCGTGGGATATACACTGAGGGGGAGGGGGGAAAGGGAGAGAGGGAGGGGGAGCTGGAGAGGGAGGGGGTGGGAAGGGGAGGGAGGGAGGTTGAGGGGGAGGGAAGGGGAGGGGAGGTTGAGGGGGGTGGGTGGGGGAGGAAGGTTGAGGGGTGGGAAGGGGAGAGGGAGGGAGGGGGGTGAAAGGTTGAGGGGAGGAAGGAGGGAGGGGGAGGTTGAGGGAGAGGGAAGGGAGGTTGAGGGGGAGGAAGGGAGGGGATGGGGAGGGAGGGAAGAGGATGGAGGGAGGGAGGGAAGGGGAGGGAGAGGGAAGGGGGGAGGAAGGGGAGGGGAAGGGGAGGGATGGAGGGAGAGAGAAATAGACAAATGGAAAAGGAGAGAGAGAGATAGAGAGAGAGAGAGAGAGAGAGAGAGAGAGAGAGAGAGAGAGAGAAAGACAGAGCCAGGCAGAAAAAGACCCAGACGGAGAAGAATAGGAAGACAGACAAAGACAGTCAGCCAAATACTCAACCAACCAGAATCAAAAACAGACAAACAAACAAACAAACAGACACCGAGAGAAAGAAAGAAAAAGGCCAAAAAAAAGAAAAAAAGAAGAAGACCGTAATCATTCCAAAGAGAGCACCCCTCTTTAATCAAAACTTCTTATGGGGCTTCTTACCTGGAACTTCACTCGAGCAGGTGCTTGCAAAACAACGAAGGAAGGGGTCCTGAGTTTCCGTACGGTGAATCCTACGCTAGAAGTCCTGGAAAAGGAGAGGAGATAGCCTTAGAGGACGCTGTGAGGTCCTTCAGGGAAGCGGAATGACTCATGGCTTCTCATTTCTCTTTCCTCTTGAGTGTCAAGGCTGAAGGAAGAAGGGGGAGAGGGAGAGGAAGGGAGAAAGAGGGGGAAGATGATGAGGGAGAGGGAGAGGATGGGAGAAAGGGAGGAAGAAGGAAAGGAAGGGAGATGGAGGGAGAAGGAATGCAAAGGGAGAGGGAGAGGAAGGGAGAAAGAGGGGGAAGATGAGGGAGAGGGAGAGGAAGGGAGAAAGGGAGGAATAAGATGAGGGAGAGGGAGGGAGAAAGAAAAGAATGGATAGGGAGAGGGAGGGAGAAGGAAAGGGAGGGAGGGGGAAAGGAAGGGAGAGGGAGTAGGATGAGGGGGAGGGGGAAGGTGAGGGGAGAAGTGAGGGAGAGGGAGGAAGAAGATGGGGGAGAGGGAGAGGATGAGGGGGAGGGTAAAGGTTAAGGGGAGGATGAGGCGTGGGAGGAAGGGAGAGGAAGGGGAAAAGAGAGAGAGATAAAGGGAGAAGATGAGGGAGAGGGAGAGGATGAGGGGAGGGGAAGGGAGGGAGAAAGAAAATGGCGAAGAAGAGGGAGAGGAAGAAGGTGTGGGAGAGGGAAAGCTTGAGGAAGAGGGAGGAGAGGGAGGTAGAGAAGGAGAGGGAAGGGAAGAAAAAGAGGGAGAGTAAGAATGAATGTGAGCGAGGGAGCGAGAGAGAGAGAGAGAGAGAGAGAGAGAGAGAGAGAGAGAGAGAGAGAGAGAGAGAGAGAGAGAGAGAGAGAGAGAGAGAGAGAGAGAGAGAGAGAAAGAGAGAGAGAGAGAGAGAGAAAGAGAGAGAGAGAGAGAGAGAAATATAGATAGAGAGAGAGAGAGAGAATAAGAAAGAAAGACAGAAACAGCGACAAAGAATTAATATAACACACGAAAATCAACCCTGAAAGCTCAAAATTCATAAACTGTAAATACGTCCTAGGAAAAAAAAAAAAAAAAAAAAAAAAAAGTGAGAAAGAGAGAGAAAGAGAGAAAGAGAGAGAGATAGAGACAGACAGAGACACAGAGAAAGAGACAGACAGACAGAAACAGAGAGAGAGAAAGACAAACAGACAGACAGAGACAGAGAAAGACAGAAGCACACCTGTCTCATATCCGCGCTTTAACTCCCATTCGATTTTACACGAGATAGTTAGCAGCTATTCTTCCTTCACAAGTTAAAAAAAGTTAAGTGAAGAATAGCGTACCTAATACCGGGCAGATCCCTTGTACCGGAGGACAAAATGCGGCCATCAGAAAAAAGTTAGTGGAACCTAGAGAAAATTTCACAGGTGTTAGACCCGAGGTTAGAAGGAAAGCGAGTTTGTGAACGTTGCTTGAGGCTAATGTTTTGGTTTGTGTGTAGGGGTGGGGGGAGGTAGGGGGGTTTGTGTGTGAGGGGGGGTGGGAGGGGAGGGGGTGTTTGTGTTTGTTGGGGGGGGGTTGTGTGTGTTGGGTGTGTGTGTGTGTTTGTGTGTGTGTTTACATGTGTGTGTGTGTGTGGGTGGGTGGGTTTTTTTGTGTGTGTGAGAGTGTTTGTGTGTGTGTATGTGTGTGTATGTGAGTATGAGTGGGTGTGTATGTGTTGGGGAGAGAGTAAAGATGGGTATTGTGTATAGGTGTGGTGGGCGGGTGTTGTGTGTTTCCGTGTATGTTTGCGTGCGTGTGAGTATGCATGTGTTCTTGTCCGTGTATGTGTGTTTGCGCACCTGTCTGCACAGAGAACTTGATAGCAAGATATTCATACAGACAGACAGACATATGGACAGATAACCCGGCATTCCAATAGACAAAGAAGACACAGACAAATAGATAGAAAGTCACAAACAGACAGACAGATCCAAACAGACAGATCCAAAGTCACAGACAGACAGACAGACGATCAACAGACCCAAAGGGCATCGCTCCACCTACCTCTGCGCAAGGCAACACGAAAGGGACGCCAGCAGAAGATACGCCCACACGCCCACCGCCTGTCGAGAGCGGGTCGTGTTTTGAATTATTCCTTGGACATTCGCGCCGTGTGGGTGGGGATGCTGGGTGGGTGGATGTCGGTATGTGGATGTGGAACTGGAAGTCGGTATGTGGAGGTGGAGGTGGAAGTGGAAGTAGGTATGTGGATGTCGGTATGTGGCAGTGAAGGTGGAATTGGAAGTCGGTATGTGGAGGTGGATGTCGGTATGTGGAGATGGAGGTGGAATTGGAAGTCGGTATGTGGAGGTGGATGTGGAAGTCGGTGTGTGGAGGTGGAAGTAGGTACGTAGCGGTGGAGGTGGAAGTTGGTATGTGGAGGTGGAATTGGAAGTCGGTATGTGGCGGTGGAGGTGGAATTCGGTATGTGGATTTGGAGGTGGAGGTGGATGTGGAAGTCGCTATGTGGCGGTGGATGTGGAAGTCGGTATGTGGCTGTGGAGGTGGATGTCGGTACGTAGCGGTGGAGGTGGAAGTCGGTATGTGGAGGTGGAGGTGATAGTGAAAATCCTAATATATCAGTAATCTAATGTATATCTCTTTATTAATTTAGTCAGTTAGTTATCTATCAACCTGTTTTATCTAACTATTTATGTATTCATTCTAACAATGATGAAAATAATTATAATAATCATAATGACGATAACGATGATGATGATGATGATGATAAGAACGTTAGTAATATTGATAATAATTATGATGATAACGACATTGGTTATAAAAGTAATAATGATAGTTATAATTGTAATAATGATAATGATAATGAAATGATAATAATGCTAATACCAATAATAATGATAAAGATGCTAATAATAGTGGTAATGATAATAATGATAATAACAATGATAGTTATGATGACAATAATAATAATGATAATGATAATAATAATAATAATGATAGTGATAATAGCAATAACAACTGATAATAATGATGATAAGTATAATGGAAATAGCAATGATGATGATAATAATAACAAAAATATTAGTACTGAAGATGATAATGAAAGCAGATAATAATTATTATAATGATAATAGTAATAAATACGATGATAATAGTAATAATTATAATAATGAGGATAATAACGATTATAATGATTGTTATAAAATTATAACAAAAACGGTAACAAAAAGGATAATTGGATGATAATGATGTCAGAGTGATAACAGCAATTATAATGAAGATGATAATGATGATAACAATAACAATATCAACGATATTAAAAATTATGATTTTAAGCATTTATAGTAATGATGATGATAATGATAATAATCATAATAATCATAATAATAATAATTATAGTAATAATGATTATAGCATTAATGATAATGATGATAATGATAATTATAGTAATAATAATGACAATGACAAAAATAATACAAATGATAATGATAGATATAAAAATAATCATGATAATAAGAACAATAATAATAAGTACAAAACTGGATTCATCTATCAGTAATATTCGTGAATATATATATATATATATATATATATATATATATATATATATATATATATATATATATATATATATATATATTTATACAGTATATATATAATATATATATATATATATAATATATATATATATATATATATGTATATATATTATATATTTATACAGTATATATATATATATATATATATATATATATATATATATATATATATATATATACTCACAGTTATATCATTGTTATTATCATCATTATCATTAAGATTATTAGCCTTACCAACATTTATCATTGTTATCATTATCATTATAACTATTTATTTATTCGTCACTATCATTATCATAATCATAAATACTTACAGAATTGCACATTCACCAACACTTTTGAAAAACATAATTTCCTGCTAGCAATATGTGCATAATCTTCATCAAATTAATGTTGATAATGTCGCTATTTTACATCCAAGTAGCAGCAACCCTTGCACTTTATAAATA
>NW_028234408.1:4614507-4617007 GCF_977035675.1 Penaeus japonicus | reverse complement strand
TTGTTTGTTGTTTGTTATTCAGGTGTGAATGTTGTTTGTTGTTTGTTATTAAGGTGTGAATGTTGTTTGTTGTTTGTTATTAAGGTGTGAATGTTGTTTGTTGTTTGTTATTAAGGTGTGAGTGTTGTTTGTTGTTTGTTATTAAGGTGTGAATGTTGTTTGTTGTTTGTTATTCAGGTGTGAATGTTGTTTGTTGTTTGTTATTAAGGTGTGAATGTTGTTTGTTGTTTGTTATTAAGGTGTGAATGTTGTTTGTTGTTTGTTATTGAGGTGTGAATGTTGTTTGTTGTTTGTTATTGAGGTGTGAATGTTGTTTGTTGTTTGTTATTAAGGTGTGAATGTTGTTTGTTGTTTGTTATTGAGGTGTGAATGTTGTTTGTTGTTTGTTATTAAGGTGTGAGTGTTGTTTGTTGTTTGTTATTGAGGTGTGAGTGTTGTTTGTTGTTTGTTATTGAGGTGTGAGTGTTGTTTGTTATTAATGTGTGAATGTTGTTTGTTGTTTGTTATTAAGGTGGGTGTTGTTTGCTCCTTCCCAGGCGAGGCACGAGTACTCTACGGTCGATCGAATTGGTGACTTGTAGAGGAGCTCTTTTCCTTTGCCTTCAAGCAGCCAACTGATCCTTCTGAAGGATGCGAGTTTCTGCGAAGCCATCCTCGATAGGTTTTCTGGTGGAGCTCTTGAAGGTTAGCTTTTTATCTCCTCTCTCTGTCTCTCTCTCTCTCTCTCTCTCTCTCTCTCTTTATATATATATATATATATATATATATATATATATATAAATTTCTCTCTCTCTCTATCTTTCTCTCTCTCAATCTCTCTCTCTCTCTCTCTAACTCTCTCTCTATCTTTCTCTCTCTCAATCTCTCTCTCTCTCTCTCTCTCTCTAACTCTCTCTCCTCTTTCTCTCTCTCTCTTTCTCTCTCTCTCTCTCTCTCTCTCTCTCTCTCTCTCTTTCTCTCTCTCTTTCTCTCAATCTCTCTCTCTCTTCTCTTTCACTCTCTCCCTCTCTCTCCACTGCCTTTCTCTCTCCATCTCTCTCTCTCTCTCTCTGCCTCTCTCTCTCTCTCTCTCTCCCTCTCTCTCTCTCTCTCTCTCTATCATGAGCAGTCGTAATATCTACAACCCAAGGCAATATGAAATTCGCTACATTTTTTTCAATAAATGGACAAACGTATAAAAGGTTCACTCCTTCCTATTTCGGTGCTTCTATTTATTTATTCATTCATTCATTTTAGTCATGCTTGCACTGTAATAAATCTTCCCTGATGAATAAACAGGTTAAATATCGTAACGAAAGTACCCAGGGGAGAAATTTCGAACACGGATAACACAGGTTCATTAAAATTTCGATTATAAGACTGTTTTTATGGCTTTATATAGTTTGTAGGTAAGATTTTCGTGCATTATATGTTGTTGTTTTTAGGGCAATATCTATTCATGGTGTGCACTTGTTGAAATGTTTCATTGTTTAGTAAAATGTAAACTCAAAATGGCTGATCGACTCAAATACGGACGAGTTCTAGAAGCCACGCCCCTGATATTTCAGCCAATCAAAATCAAAAGTTGATGTTTTTGTTTAATTTCAGGCGCTGCGATTGGCTCCACGACGCACATACCATAGGAAGGCCAATATTACGAAAGAAAGCGGAACTAATACCCACACCGGAGCGGAAACAGTGCTATTAGGACAACAGACCTATTGTATTTTTAATTCACTTATGGCAGAAGCGAGTTTGGGATGAATCGGGAAGCGCGCGGAATACAGCACCTTTTTTTATATGGAATTAAAATACATAACTTGAAGTATCGGATATTCCTAAAGATTGCAATATTCAACAGCCTTGCTTTCAGATCTTCCTGCCAATGAGAGCGTAGCTGTCATGCTTTCAACACGTCATCCTTGCCAAGTAAAAGGCTTATCCGAACCATCGTAGTTTCACTTCAGTAAACCACCAGACGAAAGAAAAAAAGAAATAAAAAAGAGAAACGAAAAGAAGAAAAAAAACAGGAATTTCAGTAAACCACCAGACGAAATAAAATAAAAAATAAAAAAAGAGAGAAACGTAAAGAAGAAAAAAAAAACAGGAATTTCTGTAAACCACCAGACGAAAGAAAAAAATAAATAAAAAAGAGAAACGTAAAGAAGAAAAAAAAACAGGAATTTCAGTAAACCACCAGACGAAAGAAAAAAGAAATTAAAAAAATAAGAGAAACGAAAAGAAGAAAAAAAAAACAGGAATTTCAATAAACCACCAGACGAAAGAAAAAAAAAATAAAATAAAAAATAGAGAAACGAAAAGAAGAAAAAAAAACAGGAATTTCAGTAAACCACCAGACGAAAAAAAAAGAAATAAATAAAAAAAGAGAAACGAAAAGAAGAAAACAAAAAAAAACAGGAATTTCAGTAAACCACCAGACGAAAGGAAAAAAAGAAAGAAAAGAGAAACGTAAAGAAGAAAAAAAAACAGGAATTTCAGTAAACCACCAGACGAAATAAAA
>NW_028234408.1:4597007-4599507 GCF_977035675.1 Penaeus japonicus | reverse complement strand
TGCTTCCTATGTCACCATCACTACCACATGCATTCACCATAACAGTGCTTCCTATGTCACCATCACTTCCACATGCATTCACCATAACAGTGCTTCCTATGTCACCATCACTACCACATGCATTCACCATAACAGTGCTTCCTATGTCACCATCACTACCACATGCATTCACCATAACAGTGCTTCCTATGTCACCATCACTTCCACATGCATTCACCATAACAGTGCTTCCTATGTCACCATCACTACCACATGCATTCACCATAACAGTGCTTCCTATGTCACCATCAATACCACATGCATTCACCATAACAGTGCTTCCTATGTCACCATCACCACCACATGCATTCACCATAACAGTGCTTCCTATGTCACCATCACCACCACATGCATTCACCATAACAGTGCTTCCCATGTCACCATCACCACCACATGCATTCACCATAACAGTGCTTCCTATGTCACCATCACCACCACATGCATTCACCATAACAGTGCTTCCTATGTCACCATCACCACCACATGCATTCACCATAACAGTGCTTCCCATGTCACCATCACCACCACATGCATTCACCATAACAGTGCTTCCTATGTCACCATCACCACCACATGCATTCACCATAACAGTGCTTCCCATGTCACCATCACTTCCACATGCATTCACCATAACAGTGCTTCCTATGTCACCATCACTACCACATGCATTCACCATAACAGTGCTTCCCATGTCACCATCACTACCACATGCATTCACCATAACAATGCTTCCCATGTCACCATCACTACCACATGCATTCACCATAACAATGCTTCCTATGTCACCATCACTACCACATGCATTCACCATAACAGTGCTTCCTATGTCACCATCAATACCACATGCATTCACCATAACAGTGCTTCCTATGTCACCATCACTACCACATGCATTCACCATAACAGTGCTTCCTATGTCACCATCACTACCACATGCATTCACCATAACAGCGCTTCCTATGTCACCATCACTACCACATGCATTCACCATAACAGTGCTTCCTATGTCACCATCACTACCACATGCATTCACCATAACAGTGCTTCCTATGTCACCATCACTACCACATGCATTCACCATAACAGTGCTTCCTATGTCACCATCACTACCACATGCATTCACCATAACAGTGCTTCCTATGTCACCATCACTACCACATGCATTCACCATAACAGTGCTTCCTATGTCACCATCACTTCCACATGCATTCACCATAACAGAGCTTCCTATGTCACCATCACTACCACATGCATTCACCATAACAGTGCTTCCTATGTCACCATCACTACCACATGCATTCACCATAACAATGCTTCCTATGTCACCATCACTTCCACATGCATTCACCATAACAGAGCTTCCTATGTCACCATCACTACCACATGCATTCACCATAACAGTGCTTCCTATGTCACCATCACTACCACATACATTCACCCTAACAGTGCTTCCTATGTCACCATCACCACCACATGCATTCACCATAACAGTGCTTCCTATGTCACCATTATTGTCATATACATTCACCATAACAGTGCTTCCTATGTCACCATCACTACCACATGCACTCACCATAACTCTGCATTCTGTGTTGACAGAGATATGGTGACTATGACAGTGCAACTTGCAATTTCGTGAAAGGTTTTCAATGGCATTAAGAGGACGGCGGGTGGAGGATGCAAATAGTAACTCAGTTACTTGTCCTCTCTCTTCTATTTCTTGCGTGGGCTTTCGCTCAATTTTCTCCGTCTCTCTTTTTTTTACTCTTTCGCTTATTTTTTTTTTTTTTTTTTTGTTTCTTTTTTTTTTTTTTTACTCTTTCGCTATTTTTTTCTTCTGTCTATCTTTTTTTCTCTTTCGCAATTTTTTTTCTGTGTCTCTTGGTTTCTCTTTCGCTCATTTTTTTCTGTCTCTCTTGTTTTCTCTTTCGCTCATTTTTTTCTGTTCCTCTTTTATCTCTTTCGCTCAATGTTTTTGTTTTTTCTCTGTCTCTCTTGTTTTCTCTTTCGCTCAATTTTCTCTGTCTCTCTTTTTTCTCTTTCGCTCAATTTTCTCTGTCTCTCTTTTTTCTCTTTCGCTCAATTTTCTCTGTCTCTCTTTTTTCTCTTTCGCTCAATTTTCTCTGTCTCTCTTTTTTCTCTTTCGCTCAATTTTCTCTGTCTCTCTTGTTTTCTCTTTCGCTCAATTTTCTCTGTCTCTCTTTTTTCTCTTTCGCTCAATTTTCTCTGTCTCTCTTTTTTCTCTTTCGCTCAATTTTCTCTGTCCCTCTTTCGCTCATTTTTTTCTGTCTCTCTTTTTTTTACTCTTTCGTTTATTTTTTTTTCTGTGTCTCTTTTTTACTCTTTTGCTCATTTTTTTCTGTCTCTCTTTTTTACTCTTTCGCTCAATTATCTCTGTCTCTCTTTTTTCTCTTTCGCTCAATTTTCTCTGTCTCTCTTTTTTCTCTTTCGCTCAATTTTC
>NW_028234408.1:4587007-4592007 GCF_977035675.1 Penaeus japonicus | reverse complement strand
CTCCTCCCTCCCATCCCTCACCCGTATTCCCTCCCCCCTCTCCCTCCAACCCCCTCCCATCCCTCACCCCTATTCCCTCCTCCCTCCAACCCCTCTTCCTCCCCTCCCTCCCTTCTCCCTCCTCCCTCCAACCCCTCTTCCTCCCCCTCCTCCCTCCCCTCTCTCCCAACCTCTCCCTCCCCCCCTCCCCCACTACCTCTCCCCCACTACCTCTCCCCTCCCTCTCCCCCTCCCTTCATCATCCCCAATACATATGCAGGAGAAGCCCACGTCAACTGGGGCCTGACTCTCCCTGAGGGGGTAGAGGGAGAAGTCTGCGGGGAAGGCGACTCCTGTTTGGACTTCGGGGTGGCTAAGGTCGTCGTCACAACGGAGGACCATTGCCAGAGGGTCTCTTGGTCTACCACGTCTCTGGCGGACCTGAAGGACTGCGTGGTGCTGGAAGGACACTGGTAGGTCGTATGTGGGGTGTGTGTGGGGGGGATAGGTTGATGTGGTTGGATAGGTGGTTGGATGAAGGGTAAAAGGTGATGGAAGGATGATTAAAGTTTCATTGAAGGGTGGTTGAATGTTGGTTGAAATGTGGTTGGAAGGGTGGTTGTAAGGTGGTGGGAGGGTGGTTGTAAGGTTGATTGAAGGGTGGTGGAAGGATGAAAAATTGACTGGAAGTAGAAGGGGTGATTCCTTAGAGTTTAATTGATCTGTTGATCGAAGAATGCGTGGCGCTGGTCATGTGGTACGTGAGAGAAGGGTGGTCTTAGGGTGACGAAAAGGCAATCAAAGGAGGATGGAAGAGTGATTAAAGACTGGTGGAAGAGTGGCTGAACGTTATTGGTAGAAGGGCAGTTGATCGAATGTTAATTCAATTGCTAACCAAGGAGGTATAGATCGTAGGATATTTAGGAGAAGGATAGGAAAAGGATGGTAAGAAGAGTGATTGAAAGTTGACTGAAGATTGATAAAAGGGTGGGTGAGGACTCAATGAGGTATTGATAGGTAGAAAGGGAATTGAATAAAGGTTAGCTGAACTTTAAATGATCTCTATCGAAGGGTGATAAATGTCTCAAAGGAGGGGCATTGACGTGTCTTAGTCTAATGTACGTCTAATATCCTATGGCTTTGTGATCTGCCTGAAAGAGTGTTAGAAGGTGATGTGACATTTGATAGAAATGTGATTGGGGTGCAGTGAACGATTAAAGACTGGAATGAGAGTTATTAAAGGATCCAATGATAGACTAACAACAAATGAATGATATAATAATAAAAGGTTTTCCTATACCTTCGGCATATTCATGTATCTACCCGTTGCTTCCTCCCCATCCGTTGCTTTCTCCAAATTATCACTCACTTTCACTCTTTCCTCACCTCGTCCTGTAACCTCTCCTTATCTCTACCCTTATCTCTATGCCCTTCCTGTAGGTACGGCGGCGGGGAACAGATCTCGCAGCCGTGGCCCATCGAGAAGAAGCCGAGGCCTGAGACCCCTTTCGTAACGGCTGACATGCTGCAGAAGAGAGCCAAGTGGTACGGTGGGGTCTCGGAGGCCTATTGGGTGTCCTCTCAAGGCGTCGCTGTTAGGGTGAGGTTTTCAGGTTTTCAGTTTTTTTTTTTTTTTTTTTTTTTTTTTTTGATAAGTGGGTGATTTTTTTTCTCTCTTTTTTGTAGAAGTTTTTTTTTTTTTTTTTTTTTTTTTGGAGGAGGATTGTTTAGGGTGAGTTTTTTTGTTTTTTTTTATTCAAGGTGGGTGACTTTATGTAGAAGTATTTTATTGTTTTATATTTTGTTCTTTTTAAATTAATTTTATGGGGGATTGTTTTTTTTCCTTTTTTTTCATTGAGTATTGAATATTATAACTATATCATCACTATCGTTCTCTGATTTTCAATTCAATTCTAATTAAATTATGTTTCGATTTAAAACTTAGTTCTTTTGTAAGTTTGTTTTTGATGTTGTTTTGTTGTCGGTCCGGCGGGGAATTGGTATCTGTTTCTTATTCCATGTATTATCATTTACATTATTACATTATATGATTATTAGTATTATGTTCATCTCCTTATTATTTATACAAACTCTTCTTTGTTTTTGTATTTCATCTCATTTCTTTTCTTTTTTTAATGAGATTTGGTTGACCGTTGGCACATAATGAAGCAAAATTAGCCCCGCCCCCTCCTCTCCACTCCTCCCAATCTAGCCAATCAGGTCCTTTGCATTCACTCGCCCGCCCTATATCCATCGCGAAACATGATTGTGATTGGTCCCGGATGTGCAAGGGGCGTGTCTAATTTCGCCTCCTTTGTGCTACTGACCCTGATATCTTATCGTTATGAAACATACTGAACCATGATTTAGGATTCCTTTTTTTAAGCTTCAAAAAAGGATTTTTAAGGATTTTTTTTTTATATATTATTGATTAATTTCTACTCCAAACACTCCTTCAAACAAATCTGCACTCACTGTACCCCATCATTTATTCCTCTCCTAGGAATACCAACAAAACCTAATCAGCTGGTCCCTAGGCCATGGACAACCCACACCTAAAACTTCAGCAGGATCAATAAACATGTTTTTGCTTATCTCATGTAACATTTATGAGTAGTAGTGAATAAGAGCAATGATTATAAGATTTATCATAGTAGTATGAGGAGGAGGATTATATAATTGAAAAGATAATACGGATAATTATGTTTACAGTGATTATTCTTAATAACTGATAACTATTATTTTTGTTATTATGATGATACTGACGAAACTGATAATGATAGCCATGATATAATGAATGTAATGAAAATTATAATAACAAATATATAAACTAATTAAACAATACATAAGGATTCGGAGAATAGGAGATTTCTTAATACATACGACCAAGTTTTAGTCATGAATATTTGTAATGAAAGCGTATTGATAAATTCGTTAAAAAAAAAATGATGAGTGATATTTTTATAGATCCATTTCGTTCATTATCGTTCTTTTCATATCATCATTAATCATATTTAAATGTTTTCATATTTCCTGACTGTTTCTAGCAAAATCCGTGTAAGTAAAATTGCATTGTTATCATTATACAATTTCTGTTCAACATTTTCTGTTATAATTCGAAGGACATTTTAGAAGAAAAAAACGGACTAAAAACATACCTTTTCATGCAACAACAACACCCAAGGGAAATTACCAGATTACAAATACTTTTTTTGTTGCATTGCCAGTTGCACATTGCAGTTTGGGGAGGAAAGGTTGAAAATAAAAATACAGTAGACAAATTCGTAATAGTTTTAATGTTCTTGGGCCTTAGGAATTAATACGTGATAACGCTTAACAAAAGGTAATGGTTTCAGGTGTTGAAGATATTAATTTTTCTTGTTATCGTTGTTATTACTACTACTGTTATTATTGGCGTTATTTTTACCATTGTTGTTATTGTTGTTGTTTTTGTTATTATAATTATTATCACCATTATCATTATTAATGTCTAAAATCTCATGTTTTTTTCATATTTTCATCACTATTACCACCATCATCAACACCACCACCATTCCCACCAATCACCACTCACCATAGCCCCTACTCAACCCACCCCACCTCACCCATCAACCCACCCACACCTCACCCCTCCACCCACAACCTCCCACCCCCTCAACCCCAAGATACACCCTCCTCCTCCTCCCACCCCACCCCCACCCCCACAACCCCAAAATACACCCTTCCACCCCCAACCCCCCCCCCCTCAACCCCAAGATACACCCTCAACCCACCCCCACAACCCACCCTCAACCCACCCCCACCCCAACCCCAAGATACACCCACCTCACCCCTCCACCCACAACCCCCAACCCCCCAACCCCAAAATACACCCTCCTCCTCCTCCCACCCCACCCCACCTCACCTTCCACCCCCACAACACCAAAATACACCCCCCCTCCTCTTCCCACCCCACCTCACCTCACCCCACCCCACCCCACCCTATCCCACCCCACCCCACGTTTTAACCCCTCTCCGCCTCTCACCCCAAGGTGGTCGAGTCAACCCCTCTGTTCCTGAGTGTCCCCGACGTCGACAACGACACTATTGCCGATGAGCTGTGTCTTGGGGCACGACACGAGGCGCCCTTCGCTGCGTCCGCCTCGGCGCCTCTCTCCCTCGAGTATTTTCTCTGTTCCGGCGAGGATGTCAGGAAGGTGAGGGGCTTTTGGGGTTCTTGTATGGTTTGTTGTTTATTATTGTTTTATTTTTTATTTATTTATTTTTTATTATTGTTTTTATTTTTTGTTTATTATTGTTTTTATTTTTTATTTATTATTGTTTTTATTTTTTATTTATTATTGTTTTTATTTTTTATTCATTATTGTTTTTTTTTTTTTTTTGGGTGGGTGGGGGGGGTTGTAATTGTTTATGTCGTTTTGTCTGTATGATTGTCTGTCTGTTTGTCTGTTTGTTTGTTTGTCTTTGTCTCTCTTTCCCTCTTTGTCTCTCTTTCTGTCTCTCTCTCTCTGTCACTCTCTCTCTGTCACTCTCTCTCTCTCTCTCTCTCTCTCTCTCTCTCTCTCTCTCTCTCTCTCTCCTTTTCCCTCTCCCTCTCCCTCTCCTTTTCCCTCTCCCTCTCCCTCTCCCTCTCCTTTTCCCTCTCCCTCTCCCTCTCCCTCTCCCTCTCCCTCTCCCTCTCCCTCTCCCTCTCCCTCTCCCTCTCCCTCTCCCTCTCCCTCTCCCTCTCCCTCCCCCTCCATCCCTTCTTCCCTCTCTACCCCCCCCCCTCTCCCTCAATTCCCTTCCCTCCCTCCATCCCACCACTCCCTCCACTCCCTCTTTCTCTCTCTCCCTCTAGCTCTCCCTCTCGCTTGAAAAGGAGAGTTAATAAGCTCCTTTCGCCGCTGTTTGTCATGTGCCAGCGGTCTCTTGTGAAGAACATGAAAGGATGGATAGAAAGGATAGGATGGAAGGATGGATAGGATGCTCGGATGCTGCCGGATTTTCATCTCTGGAGAAGAGAGAGAGAGAGAGGAGGA
>NW_028234408.1:4582007-4584507 GCF_977035675.1 Penaeus japonicus | reverse complement strand
CGTACTGCTTTTGTTATTCGCTTTGATATTCTCGACGGTAAAAAAATGTTAAAATAGTTTACAGTATATCAGCTGATTAGGTTTGGCGTATTCCTTTTGTTAAGATAAAAAAAGCAACTCAGGGTTGATTCCAATAGAAATAAATAGATAAAAAAACTGTACTGTGTAGTTCTTTGACATGATATTCAGTTAAGATTTAACGTAGCGTGGAAAATCACGTTAGTAATACGCATCTAGATATTCCTTTGTTATGCTAAAGTTCATTGTTGATTTCAAGTTGATATTGTAGGTTAGGTTTACGCATCACAAGTTCTTTTCACTATGATCCAGTTTCTGGTATTGAAATGATATCCTTCAGTTTACTAACAGCTATATATGTATTAGTTTGTGTATATATATATATATGCATATTGTAGGATAGATAGATGGAAAGATTGATATTAATGAATTCGAAAAAAAATGAATGTCTTGTGGCGAAATTCGCAAAAGATTTAATATACTCAAATGACAACCATCGTATATTTTTCTAATTAACAATGGAAATAAAAATATTGATAATTATCAGACCAGGAAAGTGGTAATGATTTCAAGTAATATTAGGATTGATTTTGATAGTAAAGATATAATATTGCTAATAACAATACTAATGCTTATAAACAAAAAAAAAAACATACTAGCAGTAAGGACAATAACACAAATACTCATAATGATGATGACAGAAAAAATATATATATTTTTAGTAAACCTATTTTATGAATAAGGTTTCTTGTACCATAATTATATTAGTGATGATTATAATAACGATGATGTTGAATGCAATGAAAAGGATGATAATAATGATAGTGATAACAATGATAATGATAACAATAATGATGATGATAACAATAATGATAATAATAGAAACAATGATAATGGTGATGATGAAGATGGTGATCATAATGATAATGATAACAGTAATGAGGAGGAGGATTATAGTAATGATAATGTAGATAATAATGATAATAATAATAATAATAGTAATGATAATGATAATGTAGATAATAATGATAATAATAATAATAATAGTAATGATAATGATAATGTAGATAATAATGATAATAATAATAATAATAATAGTAATGATAATGATAATGTAGATAATAATAATAATAACAATAATAAAATATCAATCATGACAACAATAATCATAATAACGATACAATAATAACGCACATATAAACAAAGATAATAATGATAACAAGGATAATTCTAATAACCCAAAATACCTTCTTGATCACACACAGGACGAAGGTTATCGAGTGACCCTCTGGACTCACCCGTTCATTAATGACAACTGTGAGTCCTATGGTTATGCTGATGAACGCGGCTATTTCGTGAAGGTGAGAATGAGGACTGGGGATGAGGGAGAGAGGTTGATAAAGAAGAGTGGGGATGAGGGAGAGAGATTGATTGGTTGGTTGAGAATAGAGAGATGGAAGTTTAAAGGAGAGGTTGGTTGGTTGAGAATAGAGAGATGGAGGTTGGTTGAGAATAGTGAGATGGATGTTTAAAGGAGATGTTGGTTGGTTGAGAATAGAGAGAGATTGGTTGGTTGAGAATAGAGAGATGGAAGTTTAAATGAGAGGTTGGTTGGTTGAGAATAGAGAGAGAATGGTTGGTTGAGAATAGAGAGATGGAGGTTTAAAGGAGAGGTTGGTTGGTTGAGAATAAAGAGATGGAGTTTAAAGGAGAGGTTGGTTGATTGAGAATAGAGAGATAGAAGTTTAAAGGAGAGGTTGGTTGGGTGAGAATAGAGAGATGGAGGTTTAAAGGAGAGGTTGGTTGGTTGAGAATAGAAAGAGATTGGTTGGTTGAGAATAGAGAGAGGTTGTTGGGTGAGAAAAGAGAGATGGAAGTTTAAATGAGAGATTAGTTGTTGGGAATAGAGAGATGGAAGGAGAGAAGTTTTGTTGAGATTAGAGAGGTGGATGATTGGAAATTGAAGTTTAAAGGATGAAGGAGAGAAGATTGGGTGAAACTAGAGAGATAGAAGTTGAAAGGAGAGAGGATTAATTGGAAATAGAGGTGTGAAAAAGGAAAAGGAAGTTTAATGGATAATGGGGAGAAGAGAGGTTGAAAATAAAGAGATGGATGAATGAAAATGAAAGCATAAAGAGGAAGCAGAGATGATTGAATGGAAATAGAGATATGGAAGCATACCGTCGCGATAGTTAATTCAAATAGATAGAAAGATAAATAGTAAAAATTAGAAAGATTGAAAACGAAGAGGTGGAAGATTAGAGAGATAGAGGATGGATAGGAAATAGAGAGAGATAAAGGATGGGTAGAGGATAGATAGAAAGATAGAGAGATGGAAGATGGATTGAAGAGGGAAAGAAAAGAGAGAAATAGAAGAAAGATATTCTTAAGAAATAGAAACACAGAATAGAGATATAATATAGAGAATAGGGAAGAGGCATACGAAAAACTAGGGAAGGAAAAGAGGAAAAGCGAAGATAGA
>NW_028234408.1:4574507-4577007 GCF_977035675.1 Penaeus japonicus | reverse complement strand
TGGCTTTGCCCGACCGATGAAGCGTGTTTGACGGCTGATCAACGTGAGTATTTTTTTCTTTTCTTTTCTTTTTTTAGTAATCAGTGTGAGTGAAGTGTATTGTCATTTATTTAATAGGAAGTGTGAGTGAGAGAATTTGAGGATTTGTTTGGTGGGCTGATCAGCGTGAGTATTTTTTTTTTTTTTTTTCTTTATAATCAGTGTGAGTGAAGTTTATTGTCGTTTATTTAGTAGGAAGTGTGAGTGAGAGAATTTGGGGATTTGTTTGGTGGGCTGATTAGCGTGAGTAATTTTTTTTTCTTTATTATCAGTGTGAGTGAGAGAAAAATTATGTTGGATCGGGAGAAAAACAAAAAGAAATAATGTTGAATTTATATTCCGAAGGTCGTTTCGAAACCAAGTGAAGCGAATGAGAAACATGACCTTAAAATGATAACAAGATGTAATCAGTAAGAGAAAAAAAAAACATGTTAAAGCATTTGTGATACATGTATTTTATATGTTTACTGGAAGAATGACAAGACATAATGTTAAATGTATATCCTATACTTGATATATACATAAATACGGCGTAGTTATAAAGTCTCCAAATAGAACTAAGATAAGACTGCCTTACAAATAGAAAATAAAATCAGATAGTACACGGACAGACAACAAACACTTTAGGGGATTTACGTAAAAAATAGAAAAATGATATAGGCTTATGACAGTGAGAGCATTACGCGAGTGGAAATATCTTAGGGACTACGGACTTACTTCCAGTCTCTATGGCTTATCCATTTATCAATATATGGCTTATAGATAATAATAATAACCTTAATAAACAAGTAACATAAATGATAAATAAATAAATAACAGTTACTTAAATAAGTAACAGTTGATAAGTTATGATTAAGTGAGAAATAAGGGATGATAATGATTTAGATAATTTTGGCGGGAATTAGAATTATTATGATTGAGTGGTGATAATAGTGTTATTAATACTATTAATTGTAATGATGTTTATGGTCATCGCATATGTCAGATGATAATGATATTAACAACAACGATATATAGTGATAAGAGATCATACTAACAATGACAATAATAATGGTTTTGAAGTAACGAAGTTTGAAGTTACCGTGGCGTTGGATATAAGTAATATTGTTATCATTACTATTACATTTATTATTATCACTACACTGAAAAATATATAATAATCATTATCATTATACTTACTATGATTATTATTACTACTGTTGGTATTATTGTTATCGTTGTGATAATTATTTTTACTACTACTATTATTACTACTATTGCTATAACTATTATTATTTCTACTACTACTACTACTACTAATGATAATAATAATGACAAAAGGATAATCATGCTATCAATAATGGAACTAAAATTAATATTGCTATTATCCATATTATTATAATTATCAGCATCGGCATTAGCATAATAATCATTGTTGTTATTTGTTATTATCATTATTGCTATTATCATTAATCTTGTTATTATTATTATCATTATTATCATTAGTGTTGTTGTCGAGGCAGTTATTATTATTATTATTATTGTTATTATCATCATCATTATTGTTATTATAACTATTATCATCATTATCATTATTGTTGTTGTTATTATCATTATCACTACTACTATTATCATTAGTATTATTGTTATCATTACCATTATCATCACCAACAGTAACAACATCAACAAAATAATACTAATAACGACAACAACGAAACTAAAAACAACAACAATCACAAAAAACAACAATATTCCTAATACCAACCCCCCCTCCCCCCTTCCTCTCCACCCACAGAGTTCCTGGTCGGTGACAACGTCCTCGCAGCCCCTGTGGTTCACAAAGGGGCAACTGAATTGGATGTGGTGATTCCCCCAGGGGAGTGGAAGCAGGCTGGCACAGGGGAAGTGTATACAGGACCAACTACAGTCACTATTACAGGGATTACTTTGGAGAGTAATGTTTATTTCACGCGGGTTTGAGTTGGGTTAGGTTAGGTTAGGTGAGGTTAAGTGGTTTTTTTTTTTGTTTTTTTGTTTTTGGGGGGGTGGGGGTGGGGGTGAGGGTGAGAATGTGGTGGATATTGGTGGTTTTGGAGGAATAAAGTTGTGGTGGTGTTTATGTGTGTGTTTTATTTTTTTGTTTGTGTTTTATTTTGATTTTTCTTTTTCTTTCTTTCTCTCTATATATCTATCTATCTATCTTCTCTCTCTCTTCTCTCGCTCTAGTCTCACTTTCTCTCTCTCTCCATCTCTCTCTCTCTCTCTCTCTCTCTCTCTCTCTCTCTCTCTCTCTCTCTCTCTCTATCCATCTCTCTCTCTCTCTCTCTCTCTCCATCTCTCTCCATCTCTCTCCATCTCTCTCTCTTCTTCCTTTCATACGCCAGAATAATCCATCCTTCTAGAACGAGTTATGACTGACCTCGCATCCGTCTTAATCAGATTAAAGAAAACCCAGAATATAACCCCATTTTATGATGGCTTA
>NW_028234408.1:4549507-4562007 GCF_977035675.1 Penaeus japonicus | reverse complement strand
TCAGTAACCCATTGACGACAGATGGTATCCACACATGCCATGGTGAGGCTCGGACTAAATTCTGGACGCTACTTATACAAGCTATGATAAGGAAGGAGGCTCTCTGCTCAGCGCACTAAATACGTGTGGAGTTTTATGGCTCTGATGGCACTGGTTCTCAAGCTATAATGCCTTTCAAAATCATCCCAATACTCTTTTATGACTCTACTGCTGCTTCCGCTCGTCCAGAATCAAATCTCAAGTGGGCAACCTCGAAATCAATCCAGATGCAGTGGTTAGTGCAGTCTTACAATTTCTTGACACTGTCAGGTTAATGGTGACCATGTAGAGTTAAGCTCTGCCAAAACTCTGTGTAATATCCAAAGATTCTTTTACAATCAAGCATGAAGAATTAACTAAAAACTAAAATCTGCGACATCGACAATCTTTTTTTTACCCTTATTAATCAGTCCAGTCTTTTTTTTTTTTTTTATCTTATAATATATATCTTCAAAAATAATACTACTATGTTTGTATGTATGCAGCGTATCACAATAAAATCAATTATTTAACATGCATCATAATACATTAAGTAAATACCGAAAATGATGATACACTATCAAGACTGTTCTACAGATGTGATAAATTTTACTGGCTTGATGTTTAATTCCCATATTAAACTTATGTGAAAATTTACTTTCACATATGTTGTGATTCAAAGAGGAGTTTAAAAAACAATAGGTTTAAAAAATTTTCTAGTCACTTCAAAAATTATATAAGGATTTACATCAAAATCATAAATACCACAAAAACAAGTCAAAAGATGATTTGCAACCAAAACTGCAGTGACTCAATATATGTATCAAAAACACAACAACTAAATAGTGTGTCAAGATATCATTAACAAGACCAAACATAAACAAAAAAACATACATAGTTATTTAAACCAAGATGAACACTTGAGTGAATATGAGAATGAATTCAGTCCAATGGATTCCGACTAACTCCCTATACAATATTTCTTACATATACACTGCACCATGAAATGCAAATGTCAAAAGACATTCCAGAAGCAGAAAATGAGAAAATGAACCACATATTATTTTGAAGAAAATAAAAAGATGCACCAAAGTTATGGGGGTCGGTACAAGAAAAATGAAAACCTTATTCAGCAATGTGAATTCATATCAAACAAAAAATCTGTATTGCTGTACCCATGAAAAAACACTCATTATGTCCATCAAGGTCCCAGAAGCAAGAAAAACAAGGATAGAAAAAGAAAGAAAATAAAGCCTCACTATGTATTCTTACAAGAACACAATATTGAACTAAAGGATAAAAGATATTTTGAACAAAATTTCTCATGGCTCTGCAATATGAAGTGTTGCCTGATCAATCTGTTATAAATACAAACTTGGGTTATAGGCAAAACTAAGGAAAATATTTTTGATGTTGCACTGAAATTTTCACAAACTATCAAAGAAAAGAAAGTTGCAAGGTAGAGTACAGCAATCAATATACAAAAAAATATTTAATAAAGATGACAAAGAAGAAAACCCAGAATATTGATATCCAAAAAGAAAGATAAATAAACTAATGTACAGTAGAAATATCTATCCCTAAAGGCCTATTCTGCTTGATTGTAGATTGCAACATTTACTGCAGTCTTTAATCCTTGCTGTAACTGAACATGAGCTGTCAAAAACTGCCTGGAATTTTCTCTCTCACTTTTGTTGTGAATGAGACATTTGTTGGGTCCACTAATATATCTCATATGATTAGGTAAGTTTCCTAAAAGCTAAAAGTACTGTATCTAATTGCCCTGGTAGGCCCTCTTCCCCCTGAGCGATTCATGCAATTGTGTTCTTGGCTTCTTTTTTTGTGAATGGAATCCAATAAGTGTGAAATAGTAATGCACCTAAACCACCCACATCTTCTTTCCTCTTTCACTCATCCTCCAAACACCAAACCATTACATTTTACAGTCACCTCCTGGGATATTAGTGTCATTATACAAACTATACATCTAAATACATAAATCATTGATTTAGATGAAAAATATCCTTCTGTTGCTATATATGAATTCTACCTGTGTTTATCTGAATATCTTAACATTTTCACCCATACTTAAGGGGTACCTTGATAACTTTTTAAGCTTAGAAGCTCCATTATGCTTTAAGTAATTTATCTATTATTATGAAATATATATTTTCTTGTGTTAGAGCAAGCACTGAAATATCAAATCAATTTGATTTTGAAACTTTAAAAATCAGGCCCTCTTTGCAATTGGGGGAACAAAAAAGCTGGAGGATTTGCAAAGCAAGCTGAAGACAAGGAATTACGAAAAGTTTCAAATCTAGTACTATGATAGTGACACATAACGTGTTACACAATTATAAGAAAGCATCCTTTTAAGCAGAGGGAATAATGGAGGTTTCCTATCAAAATATAGTAGAGAAATAGACACAGAAAGAAAATACTCTAGTGCAGATGAGTGAATATAGAACGTTATGGAATCACAAGGTGGTGGACAGTCCATTGCAGTGGGAGTTTTAGTAGGATATGAATAGCAATTTTGGGTTGGACACATGACAGGAAGGATAATAGAATTGTGGCAAACAAGCTCTTACCTCAGATCTATTTCAAATTATCCATAAATCTATATATTACATCCTTATTTCTCCCCCCTCCCCCTCCCCCTCCTGCTCTTCCTCAAACTGAATAGGAAATCTAACATCATCAGCTCCGGCTTGTTTATATGACAACGGGCAAGTCTGAATTCAGACAGAGATTATTGACCATTAGACAGTTTCAAAATTATTAGAGGACACCTGTTCATTTCCTATTGAGTCTAAAGGTGGTTTATCAATTAGACACAAGTAGGTACCAGAGACAGGCCCCTTGCCTCAGAGGGTCCTGTAGCCTGGGTACAGGTAATGCTTCTACAAGCTAAATCCTAAATTATGATAAAATGATACCAATGGTTTATTCTATATATAAGTTATGCTTTCACTCTCAACACAGACTGTAAATGTAACCAAAATGCTGCCATGAAAAAAAGTTTACTAGCTTCTACTCCAGGATCAACATCATAGTTGCCCACTCGAAATCAAAATTGGAAGCACAGGAACACCTTTTTTGTTGTTTTTTTTCCCTCCCTTGTCTTGAATACTGAACAAGTAGATTGTTGTTTTTCAATACAAACATAACCAAAGGAGGTTTAGACTAACTCCGAAAGGTTGTGGCTTGATAACCAGTGCCAACAAAGCCACAAACTCCATGTGTATACAGTGCACAAAACTGAGAGCAGCCTCTATTGCCATGGCATGTATAGGTGTCATCTGAATATACATTATATATACATATTTACATACACGCACATATGCACACACAGACTCACAGAATCACACACTCACACTCACACTCACACTCACACTCACACTCACACTCACACTCACACTCACACTCACACTCACACTCACACACACACACACTTCAACTTCCATTGACTTCAATCGCCCAAGACGTTCCTACCTCAGGGGTGAAGTGTCCGTGATAGACCTTATTCTCTATCGAGCACTCCTTGAAGTCCTCCTGCTCGACCAGGAAGTCCTTCGCATCCCACGCCTGGGCTCCGTCCTTGAACATGAAGATTGCTCTTCTCTGGTCAACCATGTACCTGGGAGAACATTATTGCTTGTCAGCATAGCTTATTATCCTTATCATTATAATTATCATTGCTATGATTATGATTATGATTATTATCCTTATTATTACTATTATTATCATCATTAACATTATTATCACTCCTACAATAATTAATGATATCATTCCCATTATAACCATCATTACTATCATCATTCAACTATCATAAATGGGAAAGTTTTGCTATGGATACAATGACATTTAGAGCATAAAAGAAGTATGTGGTAGGAGTCAAAATTATCACAACGATTACTTCCTATTTCATCTCAAATTTTGTGTGTTTCTTTGACGTTCCTTAAAATGTGTTCCAGCAATTCTTGGTCCAATCTTTTTCCAGCACGAAATTGGAAAGTCTTTGATACTTGCAAAATATTCACTGAATGACTAAGATTTCCCTGTTGCAAGTAAAATGCAATTACTGGACCTGGTTCACAGCCTGCAAACTATTCTCACACTCTATATTTCTCTTGCTTCTAATCTTCTCAATTAATCGTAAATGTCTATCTGTTCGGCTTAACATTGGTCAAAAACTAAATAAAATACATATCAGATATATAATATTTGGGTGAATATATACAATCAAACATATGCAAATCCTTCATAAACATCTAACATCTAGTTTTATTCTTACTTCACCATAACACTTCAAAAACATTCCAAGGAAAAAATCACACAAATAAACACAGTAAAGAGAAGGCAAATTCAGTACTGCACTACCCCATTCAATTTACACAAGTGATCAAACTGAAGTACATGACATTCAGCGAGTTACACTAAAGCAGGATCTACACCCTAGGCCGTGAGGACGGGATGGTGGGTAATTGCGGTACCTGCAGATTTGGTTTCACTGCGGCATTTGTTTAGATGTGAACGATTATGGCAAGAAACAGAATTGCTTGAATAGATACAGCTTTATTGTTTGTTTCTGCTTTGTCATTACTGTTGTTTTTAGTATCATGAACGCCTGTAGAGTGAATAATGTACATCTAAAGTTTGTGTTGTATTTCTAGTAGAAACTCGCAGTTAAATACCTAAAAAAGATCTACATAAAAAGGTGTTCCGATTTACTTGAACACTGACATAATCTTTCTGTACTATGAAGTTTATCAGACCTAACATGAATAGGCTATGTCTAGTTACTAAACATTTATTGTGACTCCATTCCTAGTATATCATTACTACTGTATACCTTTACATTGTATATGCATCAAACGAACACATATATAATATGTTAAACCGGTAACTTCTGAATTTCCTTTTCAGGTACTGTCCATAAAATTACTTCTACTTACCTATAGATCAAAAAAGAGGTAAATGTTGCAGGCCCTATCATAATTATGAAACTTAAAAATGGCAACTTTATGATCATTTGAATATCAGTCATATATAATGCATATTCACAGAATGTTGATCTAACCAGAGTAGGGTAGAAAATCTCTCAACCTGTACTGTACATTCAATTTATCCTTCATAGCATAAACAAACTCTAATGCTAAGTGTAATGGAACTTTCTCAACAAATATCAAAATAACACAACCCTCTCCTACTTGGTAAGATATATTTACATTTTCTATGTGCTTTATTCCCACAACAAGAGATTCCTAATTCTTAACAGTTACCAGATAAAGCATGAAACAGTTTGGAAAAAAAACATTCTCAATTACTATTCCTTATATAATGGTATACAACTCATGAATAAAATCATATCTTCCTTTGAACTGTAAATAAAAATCCTAACATCCTCTCCTTAATGAGACCAACACTAACAAATGAGTAATGAATTTCCTTCCTTGTGATAAGTCAAACTCGTAACATTTCCCTCTACCTTCTACGAATCACTTCCCTCTAAGCGTTGTCCCAAACAATGCTTTGAGATTAACGGGTAAATACTGTCCTTTCGGAGAATAATAAGACTAACAAAATTCTAGTAGTTCTCTCTATCTTCTAATGAATTCTCTGCCTATCATTTCCTATCCTTCCTTTCAAAGGGTAAATAAAAATCCTATCTTCCTTTCCCTTCCGTGGAAACTTTACCCCGACGAAATATTGAAATTTCCTTCCTTCCATTGGTAAATAAAAATTCTTTATGTCCCTTATTCCTTATTTCTAAACAAGGGTGGCTGAATAATCGTTTAGTTTCTTCCTCTTTTGACTGGTAAATAAAGATTATGCTTTCAAAAAAAATATATTACTTCTATAACATATTGTGAGATTTAATTAGTTCATTTCTTCCTTCCAAATCTTGTAGGAATAAAAAAAAAAAAAAAAAAAAAAACAGTCTACATCTTTGCCTCTGACCCTTTTACCTCTCTGCCTGTATGTGGTTGTTATGCAGCGCACTCTGCCAGAGCTTTGTGATATCTTCCGCCTTCTCAGGAGCGAGATGGTCCTTGACCTGGACGAACATCATTAGAGTGCGGCCTTTCTTGCTCATCTTCAGCAACTGCTCGGGGTCCCCGATGTTGCTCGGGTCAAAGTTCATCTTGGGGGGAGGTCGCAGGTGCTCGGGCAGCTCATCGTCTGGGAGTGGCTCTTCATCTTCCTGAAAATATTTATAATATTTCTATAGCTATTGCATCTGGTATATCAAATTAAATCTCATAATATCTTGTAGTAATTATACCATCTATCATACCAATTTCAATGTTAGAATATTTATATTGCTTTACCATCTGTTATGCTACATTAAATTTTGTCATAAATATATAGCTATGCAATCTGTCATATCAACTTTAATGCATCTACAAACAAAATATAGTCAATGATACATTTCATTCACCTTTACCCTTTACAATATTCCACCAATAAAAACCTGTTCAAACACAAAACAAAGCATGATGTATATTTATTTCACTTTATCATTAACCCTTCCTTGACAGGCCTTTTTCACAGGGTCAGATCACTTTCATACTGCATTTTGTTTTTGTTGAAATTAAACTATTTATTCCTGTAGTTGTGTAACTAGGGCATCATGCCAAATGCTAATTGGTATGACTTAGCTAATACATCATATAGAGACTCTCATATATAACCATATTTCCAAAAAGTAATAGAAAACACACATCTCAAAAAACCCAGTCCAGACTAAAGATCTTAAGATGTGCTCCATCTCAGAAGGGTTAAGAACAAGCTAGAAATCAAACACAAATAATTTTCTTCATTAAGAGCTCTTCAATATTAATTAGGTAAGAAGATGTGAGACAATGGGACATATCATCCTTATTTTCTGGATTATCTCTGCATTAAATTTTATCCTGGAGGTAGTACAATAAGGATATACCAAGCAGTGTTGTGATTTAGCTTTAGAAGTTCATTTTCAAAATGTACTAGTGTAACTTGTTGATTGAAGTTTGTGAATTTTGTCTCAGGAGTAATAATTTCTAAGGAAAATCATTTAAAAATATCTAGATTGTCACTGTGGCATCTTTAAAGGCACAAGCTATTATATGTGTATTAAGTAAATCTAAAAACTGTAATAAGTATATAAAGATGAGTCTTTATATCTATTCAACCTGTTATTTGCCTAGAAACAAATGCAAATTATATCAGACACTAACTTATTTTTCCCATCATACCATATGTCATCATTAACATCAATCTTTTTCACGCAACTCGTTTCCGACCCCCAAGCCGCAATTGTAAATACTGCATGGTTTTAATTATTGCTCATCAAGCAAACTTTAAAATAACAGAATAATACAAGAGCAAGATGTGTCCCAAGCAAGATGAACGGCATATAATAATTTGCACATACATATTGAAAATGTGTGTCTTCTCTGCAATAGATTGATGTTAGCCAATCACTGTTAACCCATTCGCTGATTATTTGCCCACTGCTGCTCCCGCCGTGAAGATAACAAGCGCACACAGCCTCCATTTGTGAGATCTCTCCTGGTGCTATGCTGCGCTGTGCCTCTCGGAGTGCTTTCCACCCACTGATTGTATAGGATGCCAAGATGCGTTTCTTTATCTTTTTAAATCTTTTTTGACAAGTCAAGCACAACGTGTCTATAAAAATGCAACTGCAATAAGTATATACATATGTAACAGTGTAAAACGTGCATTTAGAGGGAGAGATCCTAATGTGATAGGACGTCATCTGACCGGAGCGAAATATTCCCATGACTTGACAGCGTGTCATCCAGCTCGAATGGGTTAAATTACTAGCTACTATTTCACCACACGTTCAGCTTTTGCTTAGTATCCTTACTTTTATCAGCATCTCGGAAATCTATACGACAAAATAGAGCTAGAAGGGGTCATATTCTTCTCAACTCTTAACCCATTGGTCGCAGTTTTAAGTAAATATTTGTGCAGTAGGATGGCTGGTTTACATTGTCTGGCACGGCGCCATCCACGTCTATGACCGACTCTGCCTTTGCATTAAATCACGCCATCCGCTGCTAATAGGTTACAAGTAAGCAGAAGCTCTATCCTCCTCCATACTGATATTCATTGTATGTATGGTATGGAAAATTAGAAAAATATATGAATTAAGTCATAGTTAAAGTTAACCTGCTTACTATAAGCTACTATTCTCAATCAAAGGAATACAAAGTGTAGGGAGAGAGAATTAAAATGGAATCAATATAGGTTATACTGAACAGACTCCTTACAATTTTCTTGAATCTAAAAATCACGTGATAGCTCTTAGCAATTTTTTAAAGTTTCGGATTTTTTCTTCTTCTTCTCTACTACTCATATGTAGCAGATCTTTACATGAATTCAACCCTATAACCCACAATCTATAGTAGCTGGTGTACGGAATCCATACATACCACTATCGTGGTATCTATCACATGGCACTATTCTGAAAATTTAACTAAAAGGTAACCAAGTATTTTTTCCCTTTTGAGGTGTGCGTGTGCGTGTGCGTGTGCGTGTGGGTGTGCGTGTGCGTGTGCGTGTGCGTGTGCGTGTGCGTGTGCGTGTGCGTGTGCATATGCGTGTGCATGTATATGTGCATCTGCATGAGTTTGTGCTTGTGCTTGTGCTTGTGCTTGTGCTTGTGCTAGTGCGTGTGCATGCGTGTCAATGTGTGTATTTCTTTTAAGCAAAATAATTGTCATATCTTCAGTCAGTACCCAGTATAGAGGCAACTGGAGTGAGTTTCTTACACTATGTACATTTTAGTTACACCAAAATTTACAAAGTAAAGAAAAAGAAAAAGAGAGAGAGAAAAAAAAGACAATTTCCAACATACATTTCAGAGAGTCCAGTACGTCTATAGCCAACTGCCCATGAGAACTACCTCTCGATACATAGCACTTTCAAATAAATTGAGGTAAGTATCACAAAGTGTTTTGAAAAAGGTAGGTTCCAAAGTGACAGACCCCTTCCCTCGGCTAGGACAAACCACAAAACTAGATGAGGGAAGGATCGCCCACATGTCATTCCCTACTATTGGGGCTTAGGTTGGGGGAAATCATGGATTATATGCATTATGCTGGAGTAGTAGAGGGTGAGAGGAATCCAATGATACCTATATCATGGTATTTAGCAAAAACAGCTTTATCCTGATGATAATAAAACAAAAAAAACAACATATTTTTAGAGAGAGAGAGAGAGAGAGAGAGAGAGAGAGAGAGAGAGAGAGAGAAGAGAGAGAGAGAGAGAGAGAGAGAGAGAGAGAGAGAGAGAGAGAGAGAGAGAAAAAAATGTAATTCTGCTAAAATTCCAGTTTCTCACATCCACTGAATCTCGTAATTCAAATTTTTGTTTTGAATTCTTCCTGATGTGTATTACATTAATCTTCTATTGTTTTCCATTGCAAACAACTAGTTCAGCATTGTTAAAGTTCTGATAATTGGGGTGGGCATGAAGCATATCAGGGAAATAATGGGGTAAACCAAGGTTAAAAATAATAAATATGTACTAAACATGTGTGATGGGTGGTACAACATTGTACCATTGCCTTAGGCCTGGGGACTGGGTTTGGCGTCGGCGTCGGTTATTATTTTGATTTAAAGCATCAGAAGCGGAAAGCCCCGACATGCAAGGCTGGAATGCCCCCGTCGTGAATGGGTTAAACACGTGGAAAAAAAAAAAAAAAAAAAAAAATCAAAATCAGTCATGTCATGAGTTACGCTGTCAATTTAAGCTTGATATGGCACTGTAACATCGCAAGTGTAACAACTTTAACAACTGTAACGTGTATCGCTGGCGTTTCAAACCCGCTAAATAATTTCTTTATCAACAATTTGCAGAGGAAGTGCTGTGAATGAAAAGTGTCATAATTTTCCTTCTATCGATTACATGTACTCTTTCCGGAATAAGTTAAGTTCTGTACAGGCATAAGATAAAAGGAAAATAGTACATGTAATTGATAGAATGAAAATTATATGACAATTTTCATTCAGAGTACTTCCTCCGCAAATTGTTAATAAAGAAGTTATTCAGCTGGTTTGATGTGCAAGTGACACATTTATTTAAAATAAGTCACTCACAGCCTTAACCCGTTAACGACGGATGACGTGTTTTTTTGTCATACATGACGCAGGACCTCTTGCCTGACAATGGGCGTCATGGCGTTCGGGGATATTGGATCACTATGTTATTTTATTGTACTATAAGTAATGAGTGAGTGATGTTGACAATTGCAGTCATAATTATTATAACTGCCGTAATAATAAGCAAAATGGTTTTCAACTCACTTACAAAACCTAGATGGCACCACTTTCTTCTAGCACCAGCAGGAGAGAGAGCCTTGAATGGCGCCCATCTACGGTCTCTAGCAAGCACTATCTCTGTAGAGTGATGGCACATCGCAAGTCCCCGACCTCTTGCTCTAAAGTACCGCAGATGAAAGATGTGCAGACCGAACGAGAGGAGGAAGGTGACTCACACCATGCCCAATGCATACAATGTGACCCTGTGCCAGTATGGATGCCTTTTATTGTGGCACTCACTGTCAAAAGCACAAGTTTCCTTCCTCTTCCCAACCTCTTCATTTTGGATGGTTATAAGTTTCGTGTTTGTTCATGACAGCACAGAAATACGAAAAAATAAAGTTGTTTTTTTGTCCCCCCTAAAACAGTAATACTTCTATCACATTGAGTGTAAAGAAAAAAAAATGAGTTGATATGGACCCTGAACTACAATTTTAGTCAACTGCAGAATTGATGGAGCCTGTGATATGACAGATATAAATTTCTAAAAATAGTAAAACACACAAAAAAACAAAACACAAAAATGGATCTAGCTCTACAATGAGTGACTAAAAGGGAGTGGGAAAAATCAAATTATGTTGCAGAAGCTGCCTCGATCAGAAATAAAACTCATCTTGGAGCCTGTGTAAGCAAATCTATCCCCCGTCGGCAATGGGTTAACAGTACCATGTCAAGCTTCCACTTAACTCATGTTAACTAGTTTGTGTGTCATTCTGCAATTGTAAAAACTATTAACCCATTGTGGACGGGTGTCATGACGTACATGACGCAGGAGTTTTGGCCTGACAATGGGCATCATGACGTACATGAGGTTCAGGGATTTTGGATCATTGTGCTATTTAATTGTGCTATGAGTAAGAAGTGAGTGAGAATGCAGTCATAATTTCTACAATTACCATAATATTAAGCTTACTTAATGTCCAAAGCCTAGATGGCACCACTTTTGTCTAGCACAGCAGGAGGGAGAGCCTTGAATGGCACCCATCCACTGTCTCTAGCAAGCACTATCTTTATAGAGTGGTGGCACACAGCAAGTTACCGACCTCTTGCTCTAAAATACTGCCAATGAAGGATGTGCAGGCAGAACGAGAAGAGGAAAGTGACTCAAACCATACCAATGTCTAAAATGTGCTCCTGTGCCAATAGGGATGCCTTTCACTGTGGCACTCACACTCATAAACATGGGTTTCCTTCCTCTTCCCTACCTCTTCATGTTCTCTTCATTGTAGATGGTTATATGTTTCCTATTCGTTCATGACAGCACACAAATACGAAAAAATAAAGTTGTTTTGTGTCCTCCTATAAAACAGCAATACTTCTATCACACTGAGAATAAAGAAAATAATGAGTTAATATGGATCATATACTACAATCTTAGTCAACTGCACCATTGATAGAGCCTGTCATATGGCACATATACATCTCTAAACAAAATAAAACACAAAAACTGCTCTAGTTTTACAATGAGTGCCTAAAAGAGAGTGAGAAAAGTCAAAATATGTTATGTGAAGTTGCCTCACTCTGAATTAAAACCCATCCTGGAGACTGGGCAAGTGAATCTATCCCCTGTCCGCAATGGGTTAATTTTAGTTAAAAGTGTCTCTTCTTTCACAATTATAAATCATGTGCATTTTAATTAAAGTAATTACACATTTTTAACAATTTGTAATGATTCGTTTTCATCTTTTCTAATAAACTCTGGATGTGAGTATTCGCTATAAGGTAATATGACAGCTCCTCAACCATCATTCCTTGAAGAGCACCAGTGAGAATCGTTTGGTTTTGATAATTATGTCGATTACTGAACTGAACTGGGGTCCAGGACGCTCTGGCTAGGGGGGTTTAAGTGAGGTTTGTGGTGTATTACAACAGGATTTGCCGAACGTGTGTTCCCTTCGATTTTTGAAAGCTGGTACTTCGGTTTGTAGATCTTCATTATTGGTGGACACAGCCAATTTTAAGCAACTTTATTGTTTTTTCATGCGTTAATTACATATTTATCACGTTTGAGCCTGAATTACCCAATAATTTCCTTGATATATACTTCATACCCTCCCCTACTATCAGGACTATAACAATTCCAAAAACAGTCATTTGCAATGGAAAACAATAGCAGATTCATGTACAATACGTCAGGAAGAAGTGCAG
>NW_028234408.1:4539507-4542007 GCF_977035675.1 Penaeus japonicus | reverse complement strand
TGTGTGTGAGTGTGTGTACGCGCGTACGTGCGTGCATATACGTATCTATGCATGCGCATCCGTATGTTTCATATCCATTTACATACATACACACACTCATACATCTATATCCATCCATCATACGCACATCCGCACAAACACACCCGCCCCCCGCACAGGCGTACGTACACACGCACTGACCTCCAGTCTCCTTCCATCCTACAGAGCTTCCTTCCAGTGCCACGCGCGCCCCCGACCACATCCCGCACCGGAAGATGCAACTCGCCGCATCCTGGGGGCGATATGCGAGCTCCGCGATGCCTGCACCAGAGGGCATGGCGATGACTCCTAAGGGCATGACGGCGATCGAGCGATGCCCTTAGAATCCCCCTATAGGAATCCCGGCAGGTGGCGCGCGGTTGCCAACCATCAGGATAACCGCCACGGCACTGCGGGTGGGTTGGTGGGGTGGGTGGGGGGGTGGGGTGGAGTGGGTTGGTGGGGGTGGCGTGGAGTGGGTGGGTTGGTGGAGTAGGTGGGTTGGTGGAGTGGGTGGAGAAGGTGGAGTAGGGGGGTGGGTGGGATGGTGGAGTGGGTGGAGTGGTGGTGTGGGTGGGAAGGTGGAGTGGGTGGGTGGGTGGAGTGGGTGGGTGGGAAGGTGGAGTGGGTGGGTTGGTGGAGTGGGTGGAGTGGAGTGGGTGGGTTGGTGGAGTAGGTGGGTTGGTGGAGTGGGTGGAGTAGGGGGGTGGGTGGGATGGTGGAGTGGGTGGGTTGGTGGAATGGGTGGGTTGGTGGAGTGGCTAGGTGGAGTGAGTGGATGGGTTGGTGGAGTAGGTGGGTTGGTGCAGTGGGTGGGTTGGTGGAGTAGGTGTGGAATGGGTTGGTGGAGTTGGAAGGTGGCGTGTGTGGGTGGATTAAGGGGGTGGAGATGCTAGGTAGAGTAGGTGGAGTGGGTGGGTAGAGTGGGTGGGTGGGTGGATTAGGCGTGGGTGGGTGGGTGGAGTGGCTAGGTAGAGTAGATGGGTGGAGTGGGTGGGTAGAGTGGGTGAAGTGGGTGGATTGGTGGAGTGGGCGGGTTGGTGGAGTAGGTGGGTTGGGGGAATGGGTGGGAAGGTGGAGTGGGTGGCGGGGGTGGTGTGTGTGGAGTGGTGGAGTGGGTGGTTGGAGTAAGGGGGTGGGTGGGAAGATGGAGTGGGTGGGTTGGTGGAGTAGGTAGGTGGAGTGGGTGGGTTGGTGGAGTGGCTAGGTAGAGTAGGTGGAGTGGGATGGTTGGTGGAATGGGTGGGAAGGTGGAGTAGGTGAAGTGGCTAGGTTGAGTAGGTGGAGTGGGTTGATAGCGTGTGTGGGTGGGTGGGTTAGTGGAGTGGCTAGGTGGAGTAGGCGGATTGGGTGAGTTGGTGGAGTTGCTGGGTGGAGAAGGTGGGAGGAAGTTAAGTAATTAGGTGGAATAGGTGGAATGGGCGGATAGTGTGTGGAGCGGGAGATTGGTGGAGTAAATGGAGTGAGCAGATAGGTGGAGTAGGTGGTCTGGTCGGGTAGGTGGATCAAATGAAGTGAGCGAATAGGTGGAGTGGATGGAGTAGGTAGAGAGGGGGTGGATAGGTAGAACGGGGGTGGATAGGTGGAGCGGGGGTGGATAGGTGGAGCGGGCGTGTATGTGGAGTGGGTGGTCGTGTTTAGCCTCCTCTTTCGGAGCTCAGTTTTGTAATGTTTGTTTAAATATCAATGTGGAAGAATAAACCGAGCTAGGACATGAGTTCAGATGATATTTATATAGTCCTTGTTAAAAAAGATCATAAAATGTATATACATACACAAGGCCATTTATACACATATACATACGTGAATACTTATATACATGCATACACATATACTTATGCACATGTGTATACTGTATGTATATATAAATATATATCTATATATATATATATATATATATATATATATATATATATATATATATATATATCTATATATATGTATACACACACACACACACACACACACACACACACACACACACACACACACACACACACACATATATATATATATATATATATATATATATATATATATATATATATATATATATATATATATATACATAAACTCAAACACAAACATACACGCACTACCTACATATTGTTCCCTCCCTTCCTCCTCCCTTCACTCATATCTATATCTAACCCCCTCCCCCTCACGCCCACAGGTTGTCTACTCTCCCTCGTGTTGCTGGCTCCTCTCTTGACGCCCGTGTGTGGTGTGGGCGTGGTGTTGGTGGGCGTGTTGGTCTACAGCTGCGTGGTCGTGCCCGCCCTCGCTAATTACTACTCCTTCTCACGCCTACTACTTCGGTCGCTCAAACTCCTTGGCCATGGCGGGCGTGCGGTCGGGTGAGTGAGGCGTGTGGGGCCGTGGGCGTGCGGGGGTTAGGGGGTGGGTGGGGGAGATGGTGTGTGTACGTGTCTGTGTGTATTTATGTGTATATGTGTATATGTGTATATGTTTATATGTACGT
>NW_028234408.1:4519507-4524507 GCF_977035675.1 Penaeus japonicus | reverse complement strand
CAATCATTTGAAAGAAGGACAAACATTTATCAAACAAATATCCATCTACTTTTTTTAAATACATTAATTCATTCTAATCAATCTTTAGTACATATAATTGTTATCATAATCAAATTACGTCAAAAGACTAAGAAATACCCCCATCCCACCACAAGAACCCAAAGCCAATCCAATATAAACACCCAAAATCAAACTCCCTTATCTAATGACCTCACCGGCGGCATTCATACCCCACATTCCTCTACTATCTCTCATCCTCCAAGTTCTCATCATCATGGCCGCATTTCTTATCAGTTTATCAGCAAATTTTCCCCTTTCCTCCATGCAGATGGTGTTCTTCGTGCTGGCAGAACATGCAATGACCGAAAGGCCGCAACGAGCTGCAATTTACTTCCTATTCTTCTACACCATTCTGATCTACTTACACAAGACGCTCTTCGTTAGTATTGGATCTGGCGACGATGATGTTGCTGAATGCTTGTTGAGTTGGATTTTATGCATGTTGAGTGCGGGTTGGTATAGTCGTTTGTCATTTAGCGGCACGTGTAGATTTAAACGCACACGCTTATGGATAGATAGATGGAGAGGGAGAGGGGAGGGGAGAGAATGAGAGAGAGAGAGAAATATAGATATAGATAGATAAATATATATACTTACACACACACATATGCACGCTCGCACACACACACATACACACACACACACACACACATACGCACACGCACACGCACACACACAAACACACACACACATACATACACACCCACACACACACATACACACACACACACACACACACACACACACACACACACACACACACACACACACACACACACACACACACACACACACCAATCTACATGCGCTAATATTCTCAGATCCACACTTTCAGCTAAACGTGATGCAAACAGCTGATATTAGCAAAGGCGCCAGCTATCCATAAATTACACAAATTCTAATACATATACATATTAACATACCGCTTTAAATATAATTTTTAGATTATATTTTCACGAAAACTGATATTAGATATTGCATCAGGAAACAATCACATTTCCTTCACGTTCTCAGTTCTGTAAATGTTCGGAAAAAATATATTGAACGGGAACGGATGTGAAGCAGAAAGTCCTTGTTTATAGCTTCCTGTACGATAAGAAGAAGCCAAAGGTCAAGATACATTTACTAAAATCTAAATACTCTTTTATTCTTAATTACCAACCAAATAAGCACAATTAGTAGCAATTTCCGGTTGGCCTGTAAACGAGTAATTCCCCCTTTTAGAAAGAGAACGAAGGAGAACAGTAGACACAAAAATGGCGCCAAAAAGACCGAGAGAGAAAGAATAATGTCTCACGAGAGCCTTTGTTCACATCCTCCCACAGAGACGACAATGGGGCCAGAACCTCAACTCTACAAACCTTCGGGACTTCATGAGGCTAACGGCGTGGTACATGGCAGTGCGACTGGGCAAGGGCGTGGCACTGTCTTTCATCCTGGTTATGTTCACCGTGGAATTCCGGCATGGCGAACCTCAGCTGTCCTACATTGCTGTCACTTTCGTCTATTTCTCAATCACACAGCACAAGTGGACGGGTGAGCATCGCGTTTTAGGAGTTTACTTCTTTATTAATCTTATGTATTTGTTAATTTATCTTTAATTATTATCCTTTTTGTTTTGTTTGATGGGGTATGGTGATTGGCCTTATTTACCTAACCTATGAGGATTTAGTTACTTTAAGGAAAATAAATCAAAGGTTTGAGAAGAGGAAATCTAACATACTTTAGAATGGAGAATTCAACTTATCAAAGGAAGGGTAATCAAACTTGCTTAAGAAAGACGGTTTAACTTACTAAAAAAAATAGGAAAAGGCTAAGGCTTACTTAAGGAAAGATGATGCAACATAACCATTGTGTAGGACCACCAGTGTCTCTCCATGTTGTTTCCGAAAGTACAGTCATTCTCGAAAGTTCTGTCCCGCAGGATGTAGATTAAGCATGTTGGATAGTAACTGCGTTCAAATGTCTCACTCGTTCTTCATAGCTCCCACTCGTTTATTTTGCGATTTACGATTTCTTCCTATTCTTGAGCCTTGACTTTACCAATAAAAGTAAATTATGTAGATCATTCGATCACACACACACACATATATATGTGTGTATAAATATATACACACACATATGTGTGTTTGTGTGAGTATGTGTGTGTGTGCGTGTCTCTCTCTCTTTCTCTGTCTATACACACACACACACACACACACACACACACACACACACACACATATATATATATATACATATATATATGTATATATATATATATATATATATATATATATATATATATATATGTGTGTGTGTGTGTGTGTGTGTGTGTGTGTGTATGTATGTATATATATGTCTTATATATAAGTATGCGCATGTCTGTATTACATTTTTCCCATAGTCAAGTTTTAAATCTATGAAACTTCGTAACCGTCACACTTCTGCCAACATCCCTCTCTCCAACCCTAGCCTTAAATACCTTTACATCCATTCACTTCTAATCCCATCCTTCTCAAAGAGGCAGTGGAAGGAGGCTGACTCATCTCCTAATGTCTGAGTATTCTCTTAAGTCATTATTCGACACGTTACCTTAAGTAGGAAGACAAATTTAAAGAAAAGGCCATTGTTTCCCAACAGCCGACCGTGACGCCATATTGTTGTTTTCCCGCCAAAATGGTTGGCGCTGTGACGACATGACATTGTTTAATCGTTCCCCTCGTCAAGGAAACTACTTTCAAAAGCACTTTGTTATTGAAATGCATTCGTTAGGCTGTAAGGCCGGAAGTTGAATATTTTATAAGGGCGTGTCAGTATTGTTGTTTTTGTTATTATTATCATTTTTATTTAAATTCTTGTGGTTTAATTCTTTCTTCGTCATTTTTTTTTATTTTTTTGTCACATCCATTTGTTTTATTGATTAATAATACTTTCATTATTTTTATCATTAGTGAAATCACAATGATCCTTGTTCCTGTTGTTATTATTATTATTATCATTTTTGTTATTATCATTCCCATTATCATCATTCTCATAATCATTAATATTTAGAAATGATATTCCAAATTCTTTATCTATAACAGGTTTGGAAATGACAACTTCACGATGACAAAGTAAAATTAATAAAAATAAAAAAATCCTTTAATGTCTGAAAAAAAAAAATATATATATATATATTACAAAAAGGTTCAGTCTCTGTCACGTTGCTAAACCACACGTACACAGATTACAAATATCTTCTTTAAATCATCCTGTTTTGATATTCTTTACAACTTAAGAGAAAATATCCATAATTTTTCCTCGTTGCTTTTTCATGTTCATGAGTATAAACAGATTAATGAATTTACTCAGTGTCTAACGAAGAGCTGAGTTGCCGACTAGTTCATATTAGTACTAGTATATATAAAGGCTCTCGGAACAATTACGTATTTCCGGGTTGGTGATTGTATCTCGATATTTCTTGCGGATTTTAGATGTTTAGATGGATTGCCAAGAAATAAGAGGATGTGGATGTATTTGATGATAATGGAGACAGGCATGCACACATACACGCATACCCAAACAAATATATACACACACAAACAAACAAACAAACACAAACATATACAAACACACACACACATACACACACACATATATACATATATACATACATACATACATACACACACACACACACACACACACTCACACACACACACACACACACACACACACACACACACACACACACACACTCACTCACTCACTCACTCACTCACTCACTCACTCACTCACTCACTCACACATACACACACACACTCACTCCAACACACACACACACAAACAAACACAAACATATACAAACACACAAACAAATACACACACTCAAACAAACAAACCCCCCCTCCACACACACACACACACAAAGCAAAAGTTATCTCAATACGTTTGAAGATACGTTATTATCTTAATACAAGTTATCTTATCCAAGTAACACTATAGTCAGCCTGCTGATGCTGCACGTAATTAATAGGAAACTTTATTTAAATGTTATGAAAATCCTTGATGCAGGTTATAAAGAGGAGATATACTGATGGTCTTAGTTAGATATACTTAGATGTATTTAGATAATGAGGATGGGGAGAAGGTTAATGATACTAGGGATAAGAAGGTTAATGATAATGATAGTAATGAGAAGATAATGATAATAATAATGCTTGTCATAATTATGATAAAATGTGATGATGGTGGTGATGAGGATGATGATAATATTGATAATGATCATGATAATGATAGTAATATTGGGATTAATAATGATAATAATATTAATAATATCGATAACAATAATAAAAATACAAGTAATAAAAAAAACTCCATTAATGAAAGAATAACAAAATCAAGAAAAACACACACACACATAGTAATGATAGCAATATTGGGATTGATAATAATAATAATAGTAATAATATCGATAACAATAATAAAAATATCAATAAACTCCAGCAACAAAAAATAACAAAATCAAGAAAACACACACACACACACTCACTCACACACACACACACACACACACACACACACACACACACACACACACACTCACTCACTCACACACATACACAAACAAACACACACACTCACTCACTCACACACAAACATATACAAACACACACACACACAAACAAACAAACAACCCCCCACACACAAACAAACAAACAAACACCCCCCCACACACAAAGCAAAAGTTATCTCGATACGTTTGAAGATACGTTATTATCTTAATCCAGGTTATCTTATCCAAGTAACACTAGAGAGACCCTGCTGATGCTGCACGTAATTAATAGGAAACTTTATTTAAATGTTATGAAAATCCTTGATGCAGGTTATAAAGAGGAGACACTCTGATGGTCTTAGTTAGATGTACTTAGATGTACTTAGATAATGAGGATGATGGCAAGGTTGATAATACTAGGGAT
>NW_028234408.1:4489507-4509507 GCF_977035675.1 Penaeus japonicus | reverse complement strand
AGGACGGACACTTTTATCGCGACGGCTGATAGGACTTACGAAAATACACACATACACACATCCTACAGCCGTTCGTGTGTGTGGTGTGAGATCCGTGTGAATCTCAACGTTTAACGAACATTGAAGAGTTCCAGGTAGGAGTGGTAGCAGCTGAGGTTCAGGGCGAGGAGAGGAGGGGAGAGGAGAGGAGAGGAGAGGGAGAGGAGGTAGGGAGGTCGAAGGAGGAGGAGGAGGAGGAGGAGGGCCAGGTAATGGTAGCAACGGTAGAGTTGGTTGGTAGCGGCTAACGGTCCTGAGGCAGAACCACCGCATGCATATATACCCCAGTGCCCCGTCCCCCCGGTCGCCGCTCCATTCAATGCCTTTTTTTTTCTTTTCAAGGCGGGGTGTGTACCCTCGGTTATTTTACAAATTTTAGCAGGGCGAGGAGGAGGAGGAGGAGGAGCTCAGCGCGGGCGCGGCTTGGGGGGGGGGGACATCATTCTTGGCATTACTTCCTCCTTGGACTTCACCTTGGGTCGTAACCCGGTGGTGGTCAAGGTACCCCTATCTTACCTCGGGGGATCGTCGCCGCCTTTTCTCCCGCCCCTTCCCCCTTTCCCCCCCTAGATCTGGCGCTTATCCTCTGTCCACGAAGAGACAAATAAAGGAAATATAGAAATATCAAGGCTTAACCCACAACATATCAGGAACGTAGGGGCCGCAGTGTTATGTAAACACACCCCCATTGTGGGATTCTAGAAGGATTTAAATAAATGGGCGCGGTAAAAGTAACGAGGGAGTGAGTGCTGGAGGGGGCTTGTACCTGAAGGAATGTCACGCCGCATTAAGCAGAGAGAGAGAGAGAGAGAGAAGGGGGGTGAGGGACGGGCATGGAGAAGAAGAAGAAGACATGGGGGTATCTTGCCCTCTTCACCTTGTTTACATTTTCCTCCTGGCTTTCGACATGCGGTTTGGTTCGCCTGGCCTGCCCGCTCTACTTTAGCCTGAGGCCAAGATTTTTATAATCGTCCAAGGCACGACGGAGTGTGTGTGTGTCTGTCTGTCTCTGCGTGTCTCGAGGTCTGGGTCAAGCGTTCCAGAAGTTGTATTTTTTATTATTATTATTATTTTTTTAAAGGGGGGGGGGTGATTGAATGCATAATGAATGATCCAGTGACAACTATGTTACTATTGTCCGCGAGTTTTCGATGTGTGACCTTCGTAATAACTAAAGAATGTATTCGATATCTCATCATGTGACCAACGACATGAAAAACTCAAACAGAATTACGGTTACGAATCGAGCAAGAATCGAGTCCTGAATGTTACAAGTCGGCGTCAGGCACGGCGAGGGAGGGAGGAAGGAAGGAAGGAAGGTCATAGTATCATGCACAAGACAGGACGAACGAGACGAAGCCTCAACACAACAGCAGCGCCCGAGTCGACTGTGTGTGTGTGTGTGTGTTTTATCATTGGTTATCGTTCTAACGCGGAAGAGAAAATGAATGTGATTACTAGATCCACGTCACACCGGAAGGTCCCGAGCGAATTCTATCGTCTTATGCGACTTAAAAGGACTCGCCTATCAGAAGAGAGAGAGAGAGGGAGAGAGAGAGAGAGAGAGAGAGAGAGAGAGAGAGAGAGAGAGAGAGAGAGAGAGAGAGAGAGAGAGAGAGAGAGAGAGAGAGAGAGAGAGAGAGAAGGAAAGAGGAAAGGAGAGAAAGAGAGAGAAAAAAAGAAAGGAACCGAGAGAATGAGAGAGAGAGAGAGAGAGAGAGGCAGAGAGGCATTTTTTAGACTATGCCTTTTGCTACGAAGCGAGTGGAAGGCATAGACGTAAATATTTGACGGCGGTGACGCAAAATGGAATTCAATGGCATCCATCGCTCCTTGCGAAAACATGTATGAATAATTCGAACACATCGAAGGTAGTAGTGGTGCCTGAGGTGCCAGCTAGATGATAATGTCATATAGACTGAAAAGAAAAAAAAAGCCAGACGAAGAAGAATAAGAATACGAAGAAGATACACAAGAATTGACGTGTATATACGACACACTGGCTCTCCTTCACTGCGGATTCATGATTCATGCAAGAACTTTGCAATCAGTGCTTGAATAGCAGCAATGTCTGAATGTGTGTGATTCAGTAAGAGCCATTTCTTCCTCCGGGAATTTCGAGCAGACAAACATACTCGATGTGGTTATGTGGGTACTTTGAGGTCGATTGTGGAGTGGGTGTAAATAGCTTATGCAATGGGAATTCATTGGAACTTCACGTTACGTAAAAAGGATTTCAGATATTGAAGTTCAATTGTGGATATATGAATCTGGGTTTTCTTATATTGATGTTTTATTAGTATTTTTTGTTTTGTTTTTTGTTTTGAGAAGCTCGTTGTTACTGTACTTTATAAATTGACTGTTAATGGAACCCTTATCAGATCAGTTTTTCACTGATGATAACGATAAGGGTAGTGGTGTTACATTGTATGTGAGAGTATTGTTACAGGCATCACTAACGACAGTGGTATTAACGATATTACATTTGCTATGATAGTAATGATGGTTATGACAATGACAAATATAAATGACGGCTGTGATAATTATTATGATCACCGATAACAATAATAATAACAGTGATGATTATATAACCGTTAGTTATAAAGATACCAAAATCGTTAAACGGAAGATAACAAGGGCGATATTACTGAAAAGAGTAATACATAGAGACGTGTATTAGTAATATTATTAGTAATAATCTTGATGAATATATTATTATTAGTAATACATGGATGTCATGAAAAGAACATAACACAGACTCTCTCGTCATCCTCCATTAAGATTTGTAATTTAGGTTAGGCATTTGCGTGCCTTTCCCTCCTCCATTCCACTCAATCCTTTCCGTTGATTTTATTAAAAGTTTTGAACTGTGGACGGATACGAGGGGGGTAGGGGTGGGGAGTGGAGGGTAGAGAGGGTGGGGGTGGAGGGTAGAGAGGGTGGGGGTGGAGGGTAGAGAGGGAGGGAGGAAGGGGGGGGGGGAGGGTAGAGAGGGGGGGGAAGGGTAGAGAGGGAGGGGAGGGGTGGGGGGGAGAAGGGGGGTAGGGGGGTGAGAGGGTGGGGGGTGGAGGGTAGAGAGGGAGGAAGGAGGGGGTGGAGGGTAGAGAGGGAGGGAGGAGGAAGGGGGTGGAGGGTCGAGAGGGGTGGAGAGGAGTGGAGGGTAGAGAGGGAGAAGGGGAGGGGAGTGCGACAGATGTACGTTGTAGAGGAATAATAAAGTTTTTATCGATTTTAAATCTGGTGTCCGTTTGCCTATACCCGTCCGTCACTTTCCTCTCTTTTAGGAATTCTGCGTGACTGCCCGTGGACTTTTCGTTTCAGGCCGTTTTGGTGCATTTGATTACTTTGGGGTTCTTTATATAGGCTTATGGTTTATTTGTGTACTTATATGTGTGTGTGTGTGTGTGCTTGTGTATATATATATATATATATATATATATATATATATATATATATATATATATATATATACATATACATACATATACATATAAAATGTATGTATATATATATATAATACCACATATATATATACATACATTATATATATAAATATAATATATATAAAATTATATATATATATATATATATATATATATGTATATATATACATATATATACATAGTGTGTGTATATATAATGTGTATATATATATATATATATATATATAAAACATATATATGTGTGTGTGTATGGGTGTATATGTATATATATGTATATGTATGTGTACACACATATGTATTTATATAATGTATACGCTTGTGTGTAAGTGTGTGAAATAAATGGAATATATGTAAGTATTAATGTTTTCTTTTTAATGTTAAAAAGAAAAATGATTAATTTATATCCACAGTTTTGAATATTGGTTATTGGAGTGACGAAGAAGCATGCAATCAGAATGAGACACAGAGGCATAACAATCGTATACATTTTCCATTGCTTACATCTAAGTTCATTGTGGCCGAAATAATGCATGTATGAATATCCATCCATTGAACGATACTTGAAAAAAAAATTATATATATCGTTAACATTATATTGTGGTAAATATAATTTATGTTTAAATCCTGGGTTCACGTCCTTAATTGACGCTCGGGACGCATGCTAAGGCATCCTACTCGTGAGGGCGTGTGTTTATATTATATTTTTAGGCGACTCTCTCTCTCTCTCATTCTCACTTTGCCCTTTTGCTCTCTCCTTCATCCTCTCTTCCTTCTTTCCATATCTCCTTTACTCCTCTCTTTCTCTCTATCTTTCTCCCCCCTCCCCCTTAATCTCCATCTCCCTCCCTCTCTCCCCCTTCATCTGTCCATCCCTTTACCTTCCTCTCCATCTCCCTCCCTCCCTCTCTCCCCCTTCATCTGTGCATCCCTCTACCTTCCTCTCCATCTCCCTCCCTCCCCCTTCATTCATCCATCCATCCATCCCTATACCTTCCTCTCCTCCAGTCATCCCAGTCATTTCCCTCTCTCGCTCTGACTCACTCACTCTTGCTTATAACAGTATTTTCCTTGTCTCAAAAAAAACATTTATAAAAACTATAAACATTCTTGAAGGCATAGTTCCTTGCATAGTCATATATCCGGTCGTGCAAGAGAGAGAGAGAGAGAGAGAGAGAGAGAGAGAGAGAGAGAGAGAGAGAGAGAGAGAGAGAGAGAGAAAGGGTGAGAGAGAGTACTAGTAAAAGGAAGAGTTGGGGGAAAATGCTGATGACATTTTAGAACCCTATACCTATAGTATCAAAATCTCTCTCTTTATTTTTGTCATTTTAACGCTTTTATGGAAGAATTATAAATCGAAGATGTTTATGTAACTGTCATGTATTTTCTTTTCTTTTCTTGTAAACCTGTTATTTCGGCTCGCATGTTAAACACAGGATCTGATGGTGCGTGTATATGCATTATGTCAGGAGATGAGATGGTATCTTGGACGTGAGAAAATATGAAAAAGGGAATTATGAGAGAGAGAAAAGGGGGAGGGGTTGGCGGGGAGATGAAGAAATGGGTAGAATTGAGGTTAAGTGAAAGAGAGGGAGAGAGGGGAGAGAGAGAGGAGGGAGAAAGGGAGAGGGAAAAGAAGGTTTGAGTGAGGGCATAGAGGGGAAGGAGGAAGGGAAGTGGAAAAACGTAGAATATGAGAATCAGGGAGAAAGGAAAGAGAGAGAGAGTGGGAAAAAAGAGAGAGGAAAATGAGACAGAGTTAGACCGAGACTGATAAAGAGGGAGATGATGAAACGAGAAAAAGACCAAGAAAGAGAAATGAGATAAAATCTACAAAAAAGGAAGAGCAGAAAAATAATACAGGCGAAAATGAAATAGTGAATATATATTTATGCAATTATACTATCAACATAAATATAAAGGGACACTATTTATACAGCGCTGGTATTATTTACATAACACTGTGATTATTTATACAACACTGATGGCCTGACGATAGGTTAAGGACTTTGCCCAGACAAATATGACAGCGCGACAAGGACCTCTGCCAGGAGAAGAGGAAGGGCGTGACACACCTGCCGGGGCCCTTCACTCTGGACGAACGTGCCATGCTAGGGTGTGGGAGAGTGAAGGGGTATGGCTTTGTGTATATAATGCCGGGTATGGAAATGAGGAAGAGAAATAACCTTTTCCTTCGGTTTAATTTTTGTGTGTACTTTTTAATTTATTATTATTTTTTTTATGGTCTTTCATTACTATCCTCATTCTTATTCTGTTCTTCTCTCTACTTTCGTATTTTTGTTCTCCTCTTTTCGTACTCTCTATGTATCTCCTTTACTCCTCCTTCCACGCCCTCCATCTTCCTTCTTGTCTGCTTCTCCCCTCCCCCTCCCCCCACCCCTTTCCCTTTCTGCGAAACGGGTTTGGGTGAAGCAATTCCGCCGGGAAAGAAGTGTGATTGCGGGGAAACAAAAATATTCAGTGCGGTGACCTCATCCGACTCACGTGTAACTCCCACCCCCCACCCCCCCCACACACACACACACACACACACACCAATCATGGTCACGAAAGTAATCAAATCTGCATAAATATGTACTCGCATGTAAGTAAATGTACACACACACACACACACACACACACACACACACACACACACACACACACACACACACACACACACACACACAAACACATACATACATTCATACATACATACATACATACATATATACATACACACACACATACACACACACACACACACATATATATATGTGTGTGTGTGACTATTTGCGTATGTATGGCATAACACACACAAGCGCACTCACACGAATCCGCTCGTGCTCAGACTCGCTCGCCTTATCAAAAACGACCATCCTGTTTTGAAAGACGTACGTCTGCATCCGATAGTTAAATGCGATGAAGTTCAAGAGACATTTGGAAAGCAGGTCTAGTCATCATTGCTAAATTGCCGTCGTTCAATTGCATTAGATAAATGACTGACCTTGACACGAATCATGCAGAGAGAATCATGCAGAGAGCGCTGGTGTTGCTAGGATAGACAATGGGGAATGAGTGCACGCGATTGCATTGCGCGTCTCTCTCTCTCCTAGCCCCCCCCCCTCACCCTCATCCTTTCCCCTTCTCACCCTTCCCCCCCCCTCCTTTCCTCTTCCCCATCCCTTTCCCCTCCTCCTCCTCATCATCCATTTCTCCTTCCCCCCCCCCTCCTCTCCTCTCCATCCCATTCCCATCCTCCCCTCCCCCATTCCTTCCCCTCCCAACCTTTCCTCGTTCCCCTTCCCTTCCCTTTCCCTCCTCCTCATCCCTTTCCCCTCCTCCTCCCCATCCCTTTCCCCTCCTCCTCCCCATCTCTTTCCCTCCCACCCCTCCTCGCCCCCTCTCCCCTTTCCCTCCCACCCCTCATCCCCTCCCCTTCCCTTTCCCCTCCCATCCCCTCCCTCCCATCCCTTCCACCCCTCCTTTTTCCTCCCTCCCTCCCTTCCCTCCCTCCCTCATCACCTTGCTATTTCAGACAACACCAGGGCAAGCATGGGGCTCGAGATGAGATGAGCATAAATCTTGAAAGCGCATTGGCGGACAAGAGGAGCGCGCGGGCGTGTTGGTTAATGAGTCATTAGGGAGATAGAATGTCAAGCCAATTAAGGAGTGGCTGACGTGACGTGATCCTAGTCGATTCCATGTGTTCAAGTGGCTCTTTGGGTTTGACTAGGGGGAGGGGGAGGAGGAGGAGGAGGAGGAGGAGGAGGTGGGAGGTAGGGGGTAAGAGAGGTGATGGAGGACTGGGTGGGTGGGGAGGTGGGAGGTAGGGGGTGAGAGGTGATGGAGGACCGGGTGGGGAGGTGGGAGGTAGGTAGGGGGTGTTAAGGGGAAGAGGAGGAGGAGGGAGGGGTATGAGAGGATGGGAGGTAGGGAGTAGAGGATAAGTGGAGGAGGAGAGGTAGGGAGGGGAGAAAGGTATGAGGAAGGGAATCAGTGGGGAAGGAGGAAGTGAAATGGAGGTATGAGGGACGAAAGGGGAGGAGGGGAGGAAGGTACGAGGGATAAGGGAAAAGAAGAGGCGAGAGAAGATATGAAGGACGGTTTGGGAGGTGAAGGAGGAAGGAAATAGAGGTATGAAGGACTAAAGGGGGAGATGAAAAGTGTAAGGAAAGGGAGAAAGGGAGAGGGAAAAGAAGGTATGAGTGAGGCCATAGAGGAGAAGGAGGAAGGGAAGTGGAAAAACGTAGAGTATGAGAATCAGGGAGAAAGGAAAGAGAAGAGATAGGGGGAGGAAAAATGAATAAAAGAAAAGACAAGGGGGCGAAAGAAGGAAAGGAGGAAGATGCCATGAAATCCAAGAGAAAAGATGGAAGAAGAAGAAGAGAGTAGGAGAGAGGAATAAGACCGAGGGGGAGGAAGAGGAGGAAGAAGAGGAAGAAGGGTGGCAGAGAGGATTCCGTTGTATCTTCCCCCTGAACCTTTGGATTGTTTTTATTGATCTTGCCTATTTGTAGTGCAGTAAAGCCAATGACGTAGAGGATTTTGTATGGTAAGACGACTGAAGATCAGTAATGCTAGTCGTGCTCTCGATCCCATCCCTAAGTATTAAATGGTTAATATGTACCTATATGTACGAATGATGAAATGAAAATGAAGACTCATTCTGTGTATATACACGTTATACAACGTATACGACATTATGGAAGTCGGGAAATTGGTGTTTTTTTAAGATTGTGGTGAAAAGATATTGAGAGAGTCGTTACGGCGTAGTTATTTAGCCCATGCAGTGGATTAGTGAGACGTATATATACATATATGTGTGTGTGTGTGTGATATTCTCTCTCTTATTGTTTTGCTCTTCCCTTTCCTTCACCTCTTTCTCTTCCCGAATTCACCTTCCCACGACCTCCCCATCTGCTTTCACTCCTTCGTCTTCTCCAACAGCTCTGCCTACTCTTTTTACCCTGCCCTTACTCCTCTCCACCTCCTTCCCTCTTTCTCTTTATATTCCCAACTTCGCTCCGTCTATTCTTCTGACTTTCCTTCTTTTATTATTACCAGTTCCCGCTCTCAATTCTTCTAACTCCTAATTTTCCTCCCCTTCTTCTTCTTCTTCCTTCACCTCATCCTACCCCTCCTTCTCTCACTCCACCTCCTCCTCCTCCTCCTCCTCGTCTACCTCCTCTTCCTCTATTCCTTCCTCAGAATATGTTCTGGAAATCGCGATTTCCGTAGAACAATGGATGATCTAAAACTTATTTGTGATTTAAGCTACGGGCATTAACGAATAACCTGATAAAAGGGAAAAAAAAGTAAAATGAGATGAGGCGAGAAGAGAAGGAAGCAGAGACCGAAGACGATGATGAATAAAGGAAATAGAGGTTTATGAAATAAGATAAAGAATGGAGATGGAATTAAGGAAAGAAAGAGGTTTGTGGAATAGAGAAAACAAAGTTGATAAGAACGAAGGAAATAAAGAAGTTGACGAAACAAAGAAAAGAGAGAGGTTGCTGGGATAAAAGGAAAGAGAGAGGTTGCCGGGATAAAAGGAAAGAAAGAGGTTGCCAGGATAAAATAAAAGAAACCGCATAAACGAGAAGAGAAAGAAGCATAGATCGAAGGAGTTGATACAGTAATAGAAAGATTAAAGAAATTAGACGAGAAATGGAAGAAAGTAGAGACCCGAAAGAGATAACGTATAATTAGACCGGGCATCTTTAAGTAGTTCAAGTCCTCACTCACTCACTCACGCCACTCCCTCGGTACAAATGATCACTTAACGCCGCTGTGTTCACTTAGTGCAATTTGATGATGGTAGTTTTGAACGCCGAGGAGGGTGGTGGGGGGAGGAGGGGGAGAAGGGAGGGGAGGGTGGTGTGGGATGGAGAGGGGGTGGGGACTTCATAGACGCTTAGAGCATTTGTTGTGATGAGACCATTTTGGTTTTGAAGGAGCGTTCGATGAGGTATATTGATGTTTATGGTGAAGGGCAGGTGTGTATGTGGTTTAGATATATACGTTTTTTTTTTTTTTTTTTTTTTTTTTTTTTTTGGGGGGGGGGGGGATGGTGCGTTGTGACATCTCTCCTTTCATCATGCAAATATACAAGGGCGTCTTTGCATGTGTTATTTTGGGATGTTAGATTATATAACCGATATTGAGAGCCAGTTATATACAAATACATACTGACATACGAACGTACAAATATGAGAAAAAGATGAAAGAAAAAACAGATTTTTATATTTTTTTTATAGAAACTATCGTCAACAAAAAGACATCGAAGAAAAAATAAACGTGAAAGATAATGGCTTTCTAAAAAAAAAGTCAGTTTTGTGTTATAAATAATAAAAAAAAAAAGCTTTCATAAAATTTTGAAAGAAAGACAAAAAGAACACTCTTCCGCATTGTGTATCTCCAAATCGTATACGAAGATTGATGTTTAGAAGAAAAAAAGATAAATATAAAGAAATAGGAAGGATCCGGCACATCATGATTGCTTCATTAATCGTCGAAAAAAATATATATACACATTCAAGAAAGAAGAAGGAAAGAAAGTATTTTGGGGGAAAAAAATGTGTCTAGTTCATACACCTCTTCCTCGGAGTCTTAGAGTTGAAAGAGGAAAGAGAGAGAGAGAGGAGAGAGAGAAGATATAATGAAATGTCTTCAGTCGAAAGAGTTATATATGAGAAAAAGAAGTTCGTATGTGTTTATGTTGTCGAGAAAGATTCAAGAACTTACATGGAGAAAGGCTGGAAGCTGTGGTGAGGGTGACAGTGTGGTAAAAGAGTCGTATGCTCTTTGTAATCACCGGATGGGCTTCCTCTGAATTATCTTTCTCTCTCTCGCTCTCTATCTATCTCTCTCTATCCATTATTTTCTTTCTTAATCTCTCCCCTTCCCTTCCTCTCCCTTTCTTTCTCTGTTTTCATTTCTCTCTCTTTCCTTTTTTTGTTTGTCTTACTTTCTTCGTTTCTCTCTCGGTATGTGAATGTCTCTTTCTCTCGCACTGAGCCCCCCTTTTATTCTCTCTCTCTCTCTCTCCCTCTCCCTCCCTGCCCTCCCCCCCCCTCTCTCTCTCTCTCTCCTCTCTCTCTCTTCCTCCCTCTCTCTCCCTCCCTCCCTCTCACCCCCTCTCCCTCACTCTCCCTCTCCCTCCCTCTCTTTCTGTTTCTAAGTCCCCTTACGCTATTCCTCCCTCGTTCCTCTCTCTCTCTCCATCTCCCTCTCTCTCTCTCTCTCTCTCTCTCTCTCTCTCTCTCTCTCTCTCTCTCTCTCTCCCCATCTTCCCCCTAAACTATTTTGCAACACCTCGTAACAGTGTGCGTTATAGCTGCATGTGTGCTTCCGAAATAGTCCCAGCATCTTAGGAGTTCCTCAAGTATGAGAGAACCTTCCGCCAGGTCCTCGTAGGGCAAGAGTTCCTCAACTCAACTGTGCTGTTTGTTTCTCTTACATTCTTTATGGCCACCGGGAGGAAAGTCATGGGAAGAGTGCATGAGAGAGAAGGAAAAGAAAAAGGGGAAAAGGAAAAAGAGATGGCGGAGGGGAAGTTGGGGTTACGTATAAAAGGGAAGATGTCTTTGCCCGTTCTTGGAAGGGTGTTGAATGGCGGTGATATTCGCAAGAAATTCATTTGAATTAGAACGAAATGCTGATGGTTATATTTTTTCATTATTAGTGCTGTAATCTTTATCGGTATTATTGTCTTTTTTTATTTATTTATAACTGTTATTCCTCCTTTGTGATTTGTTTCCTCTCATCCAAGGGTTATTCCTATAATACTTCGTTTCTTTTCATTATCTCCTTTTCCTCTAACCCTTTCCTTCATACGAGAACCCCTCCGAACTCCTCCCCCTTACCCCCCGCTATTTCCCCCCTCCCCCCTCCCCCTTACCTCCGAACTACTCCCCCTTACCCCCAGCTCCTTCCCCTCCCCCTCCCCTTCCCCCCATTATCTCCAGCTCCTTCCCCTACCCTTACCTCCCTCCCGCATTCTCCCTGTCACCAGTTATCAGTCAGTGCCATCACTAGTGGCCTTATGAGCACAGCACACACAGATGATATCGATGTATCTCTTGAGAGAGAGAGAGAGAGAGAAAGAAAGAAAGATAGAGTGAAAGAGAGGGAGAGAGAGAAAGAGAAAGAGAGAGAGATAGAGACAGAAAGAGAGAGAGAAGGAGGGAGGGAGCGAGAATGAGAGAGAAAGAGAGAGAGAGAGAGACAGAGAAAGAGAGACAGAGAGAGAAAGAGAGAGAGAGAGATGGAAGAGTGAAGGATTGTGGACTTTAAAGCTGGAGTTGGCCAGGTTGTTCGGCGCCTCAGGTTCTGCGATTTCCCGACTTTGGATTTTATTGTGAATGTGTGATCCAGTTTCAGATCCAATAGCTCTTCCTGTTTTTGTTTTGTTTTTAATTTCCTTTCGTCTTACGTAATGTTTGATTGTGGTTTCGTATCTCTTTGTGTGGGATTTTACCTATTTGAACGCCATCCCCCCTAAATATATATATGTATATATATATACATATATATTTATATATATATGTATATATATATTTAAATAATGCCTGTAAGAGGAACGTCATCCAAAATAAGAAGTGTTTATACATCTGAATTATCTAACAACAAAACAAAAGAAAAAACAAAGTTGGGGATAGGGGAAAAACAAAACAAAACAAACAAACAAACAAAGACGCATTAGGGAGTAAATTCCATAGAAGTCTTAGCGACAGATGGTCGAATACCTGCCCAGAGGCGACCTGACCGAGAAGGGGGGGTTGGGGGGGAGGGGGAAGGGGTGAATGGGGGTGGGTATGGGGGGGGGTAGGAAGGTGGTTGAAGGACGGACGAGACGGTAGGGAAAGATAGGAAGAAGGAGGGAGATTTAAGAGATAAGAAAAGGGGTAGATGATAGGTAGAGGGAGAGAGAGACAGACAGACAGACAGAGAGAGAGATAGAGAAAGAAAGAAAGTGAGAGAGAGAGAGACAGACAGACAGAGAGAGAGAGAGATAGAGAAAGAAAGAAAGTGAGAGAGAGAGAGACAGACAGACAGAGAGAGAGATAGAGAAAGAAAGAAAGTGAGAGAGAGAGAGACAGACAGAGAGAGAGATAGAGAAAGAAAGAAAGTGAGAGAGAGAGAGACAGACAGAGAGAGAGATAGAGAAAGAAAGAAAGTGAGAGAGAGAGAGACAGACAGAGAGAGAGAGAGATAGAGAAAGAAAGAAAGTGAGAGAGAGAGAGACAGACAGACAGAGAGAGAGATAGAGAAAGAGAGAAAGTGAGAGAGAGAGAGACTTTTTTTTGACTTTGACGAGTTTATTGAGACAGGTGATTACATACAGAGAGAGAGAGAAAAAAAAAGTGAGAGTGAGCGAGTGAGTTTGGTGGAGAGGGAGATTGAGAGAAGGAAATAAAGATAAAATGATAAAGTGTTAAGGGATGGACGGTGGTAAAAGAGATAAACAAAAATAAATGAGGAAAAGTGAAGATACGGAAATGTCTAATGACGAAAGATAGCGAACAGAGATAGATAGAGAGAGAGAGACGAATAGACGGAAGAAGACAACACAGAGAGCGAAATTACAGCATGAAAAAGAAGGAAAAGCAAGGGAAAATTACCGTGCCTATTTTGTCAAGATTTGCCGCAAAGGATACTCGACATTCTGTGGTATCCCCCCCGCCCACGCCCACCCCTCGTCCAAGAATTCTAGCAAATTCGTCATGGATAAATCCGTTTACAAGAACAGACGACGCAAATAAGAAAATGATTACTACGAAATAATGATAGAAAGATTACTGGGCGATTCGATTTCGCATTTTCCTATTACCTATTTTCATCCACAAGGCATGGACATACAAATGAAACTATTATCTTTTACATAAAGATAGCTTTTTAGTCTTACGTCGAAGTCCTAAATCACACACAAAAAAAATCTGATATTCTGCAGTTATTCTTTAAGGAAATAATGCCAAGGGAAGAGAGGAGGAGATTAAGAAGGGAGGAGGAGGAGGAGAATAAGGGAAGAGGAGGAGATTAAGAAGGGAAGAGGAGGAGGAGATTAAGAAGGGAGGAGGAGGAGGAGGATATAAGTATTGTGTAATGGAGCACTGACTCTCAGCGTTCCTGTTTCTGGATATTTTTGGATAAATCACCCACTTATTATAGGCAGAGCACGTCAGCTATTACTGCTACATAGTGGTGCATTGGTGTACGTATGTGCATATTTGCAGATATATATGCTAAGATATACCGCACACACACGCGCGCCTAAAGAAATATGTATATATACATACATACATACATATACACACACACACGCACACATATATTTTTATGTGTGTGCGTGTGAGTGCGTACCCATGTATGTATGCATGTATGTATACTTACTTGTACGTACACACTTACATACCCATATATGTATCTATGTTTGTATGTATATTACATATATCATACTTATTAAAGTTTCTGACAATGTTATTTCTTCATTGTTGATTAGTATTAATAATACTATCTAGCTTTCATAAAAGTTTTATTCCGATAATGACCATTCTCCGTTCTTGTTACCCGTCTCAATGATTCCTCATCATTTCATTATTAAAGAAAGAAAAAAGACGAAAACAAAATAAAGTTGTGATCAGAAGATGGGAATTTATAAGCGATTGGGGTCTTCATCATAACAATGATTACAATGTCGTTAGTGTCTTGCAATCCAACTTGTATTGGATGATAGGCGTTCCTCCGGAAGAGCAAGAGGGAAAATAGGTGCATTTTGTGCGTGTGTGTTTGTGTTTGTGTTTGTGTTTGTGAGTGAATTTGGGAGATTGTGATGGTGTCTGTGGATTAGTGTTTGACGAAGGATGTTTCTGATTTTTGTTTTTTTATTAAGTAATGGTAGCTTTTATAAATATACTTATGTATATATATATATATATATATATATATATATATATATATATATATATAAATATATCATCATCATCACCATCAGCCTGTATCACTCCACTGCAGGACGTAGGCCTCTCTCAATCTTTTCCAGTCATTCCGGTCTTGTGTCCTCTGATTCCAGTTTACTCCTGCAAAGTTAGCTATTTCATCCCGCCATCTGGTCGTTGGTCTTGCTCTGGGTCTCTTTGTGTCGTGTATTACCTATTCTGTTGTTCTTTTTGTCCACCTGTTGTCCTGTCTTCTTCTTCATATATATATATATATATATATATATATATATATATATATATATATATATATATATATATATATGTATGTATATATATATATACATATATATATATATATATATATATATATATATATATAATATATATATAGTATATATATATATATATATAATTTATATACATATATATGCATACATATATATATGTATATATGTATATATATATATACATACATATATATGCATATATATATATATATATATATATATGTATATATATATATACATATATACATATATACATATATACAGACCCCCCCCCCACACACACAGACCCCCCCCCCCCCCCCCACACACACAAACACAGACCACCCACCCCCCCCACCAACCCCCCCACCCCACCCCTACCCAACACCCACCCACAGACCCACACAAGTGCCCGAGAATCACGCACGCACCCTGAGCCGACCTCGAAGCCAAAGCCAACGGTGAAGCTCCACTGGCAGGCCACTGTCTCGAATCATCTCGACATGATCCTCACAATACGGTGTCAGTCACGAATCCTTGTTCGGTGTCAGTCAGTCAGCCCCAGCCCCAGCCCCGTGGCACCATGCTCTCGGGGGTTCATGTCCTGGCAGTGAGTGGTGAGGAAATGCTCCTAGGAGGGAAAAGGGTACAAGAGGGGGAGGGGGTGGGGGGGGGAAGTTGAGGGTAATTGGAGGGATGATAGTGCTATGTCAGATGTCGGTAGGTACGTTGTTGTGATTAGGTTTACGTGTGGGTATGCCTATGTAATCTAATCATTGAGATAAAAAAAACTAAGGTGTGTGTGTTTATATATGCAAGATACATACGGTAGACAGATCACATATACACACCAAAATAAAAATAAACACACACACACACATACAGATCCCCCCCCCCACACACACACACAGGCACACACAGCACAGCACACAGAACACATACGCACACTAAAAAATCACAAACACACACATACACACAAACGAGCACACACACACACACACACACACACACACACACACACACACACACACACACACACACACACACATACAGACCCCCCCCCCCCCCACACACACACACAACACAGCACGCAGAACACATACGCACGCTAAAAATTCACAAACACTCACAAGCACACACACACACACACACACACAAATTCCGCTTGAGCGAAGAGCTTACTTTCCCATCAGAGTTGCAGGACGAAGCCAAACGAAATGGCGTCATTACACGTCGAGGGTCGTTCATTAGCAAGGGTCTAGCCTTCTTCCCTCCCTCACCCTTCCGTACCCTCCCCCTCTTCCCTCTGTACCCTTCTTCTCTTCTCTCCCTCGCCCCTCTTCCCTCCTTCACCCTTTTATACCCTCTCCCTCTCCCCTCCGTACCCTTCTTCTCTTCTCTCCCTTGCCCCTCTTCCTTGCCTCGTCCCTCCTTCTCTTCTCTCCCTCGCCCCTCTTCCCTCTGTACCCTTCTTCTCTTCTCTCCCTCGCCCCTCTTCCTTACCTCGTCCCTCCATGACCTCCCTCACTCCCATCCCTCACTCCCATCCATCCTCTTCTCCCCTCTTCCTATCCTCCTCCCTCCATACCCTCCCCCTCCCATCCATCCTCTTCTCCCCTCTTCCTACCCTCCTCCTCCCTCCATACCCTCCCCCTCCCATCCATCCTCTTCTCCCCTCTTCCTACCCTCCTCCTCCCTCCATACCCTCCCCCTCCCATCCATCCTCTTCTTCCCTCCATACCCTCCCCCTCCCATCCATTCTCCTCTCCCCTCTTCCCATCCTCTTCTTCCCTCTTCTTACCCTCCCCCTTCCATCCATCCTCTTCTTCCCTCCATACCCTCCCCCTCCCATCCATCTTCTCATTCCCTCTTCCTACCTTCCTCCCTTCCTCCCTCCATACCCTCCCGCTCTCTCTCTCTCTCTCTCTCTCTCTCTCTCTCTCTCTCTCTCTCTCTCTCTCTCTCTCTCTCTCTCTCTCTCTCTCTCTCCCCTCTCTTGGCTCATCCTTACCCCATCGAAGGCAAGCAGGTTCAGTATAGTGAGTTACTGTCGGCAGGAGGTTCAGAAATAAGGAAGTGAACCACGTGTTTAGGAGGAGGTTAAGCTACGGGAAAGAAAAATAACAAACTTAGGTATAACATAACACAACATACTAACACATACATACACCTGCATAGAGAACATAGAGAAAGGCAGGAGGAGGTTAAGCTACGGGAAAGAAAAATAACAAACTTAGGTACAACATAACACAACATACTAACACATACATACACCTGCATAGAGAACATAGAGAAAGGCGACAAACCCAACACCGTAAAGAGACAAAATCATACCACAAGAAACAACCACATGTACAGAGAATGTAATACGGCTCGTGACATGACTGATATGACCCCCTCCCCCCCTCCCCACCCCCAACCTCACACCTCCCCCCTCCCCCCTCTCCGCCCAACACACGTCTTCGCCACTTCCTTGTTAGATTTAGCAATCTGGTGAAGAAAGATGAATTTAGCAATTGAGTGATCCGCAGATATCATTTGCAATTTGAAAGTGGTCATTAGCATAAGCTGTATTCAAACAGATATCAGCATAAGATGGATATACATGTGCATATACACGTACGTACACCCACGTGTTTAACTAAACGCATGCACACACACACACACACAGACACACACACACACACACACACACACACACACACACACACACACACACACACACACACACACACACACACACACACACACACACACACACACACACACACACACACACACACACATAGAAATATGTATACACAGAATACACACATAATACCACAAGCACAACATAACCCACACACATAATAACATGGAAACACACATAGGAATACACACATAGAAATAGTGTATGTGTACACCCAGAATACGAGTGCCAGCAACACCCAACGAGTTAGGACAAATAGGTGAGTCACGTTTTTGGAGTTTATAAGAGTGGAGCTCAGAGGGAGTAGAGAGCAGGGTATGTTTGTATGTGTGGTTATGCGAAAGAGTGGGAGAGAGAGAGAGTGAGTGATAGTGAGAGAGAGAGAGAGAGAGAGAGAGAGAGAGAGAGAGAGAGAGAGAGAGAGAGAATGAGTGGGAGTGAGAGTAAGAGTGAGTGGGAGAGAGAGAGAGAGAGAGAGAGAGAGAGAGAGAGAGAGAGAGAGAGAGAGAGAGAGAGAGAGAGAGAATGAGAGCGAGAGAGAGAGAATGAGAGTGAGAGAGAGAGAATGAGAGTGAGAGTAAGAGTGAGTGGGAGTGAGACAAAGAGAGAGAGAGAGAGAGAGAGAGAGAGAGAGAATGAAAGTGAGACAGAGAGAAGAAAACGAATAAAGACAAACAAACAAAAAAAAAGAGAGAATAGACCAAACGAACTTAAAAAGAAAGAAACCCAACGATATAAATCCCCCCCCCCCCAAGAAAGAGACACAAGAGGAAAGATAATACAAGCACAGGAGCCATACATACCCGCCCCCCTCCCCCCCCCCCACACACACACACCACCCACCCCCGCCCTCTCAAAAAAGAAAGAAAGAAATAAAGGACATCCCTTTTCTCGATATCGAAATGAAAGACTCGATGAAAATTGGAAGGAGAATGGCCGACACAACAGACTCAGCCTCTCACTCCCCTCACACCCTTTTCCCTTGACCTCTTTCGCTCTTCCCTATCATCTCAAAACCCTTCAACACTGTTCCAATTTCAAGCTCGACGAGGGAGGGAGAGAGAGATAGAGTGAGAGAGAGAGAGAGGAGGAGGGAGGGAGAGAGAAGGAAAGAGAAAATGAGAAAACGAGCGAGAAAGAGAGAGAGAGAGAGAGAGAGGAGGGGCGGGAGACAGGGATAGAGAGAGAGAGAAAGAGAGAAGGAAAGAGAAAATGAGAAAACGAGCGAGAAAGAGAGAGAGAAAGAGGGAAGGAAAGAGAAAACGAGCGAGCGAGAGAGGGACAGAGAGACAGAGAGAAGGAAAGAGAAAATAAGAAAACGAGCGAGCGAGAAAGAGAGGCAGAGAATGAGTGAGAGGGAGAGAGAAAGAGACAAAGGAATGTTCGGAATTGTGCAAACGCGTATTAGTTTCCTTGCAATATCAAGGGGAATTAATATTATTATTAATATTATTATTGAAGCGTCGATTGCAAAACTAGCATGGGAATGTCTGTGGATGTTTTTAAGGAGTGGTCATAAGTGGGTGGGGAGGAGGGGAGGGGGAGGGGGAGGTCAAAGGTCATACGGGCATCCAGGTGGAATTGCTATTTACAGTTTATATTAAGATCCTGACTCACTCCTTACCCTTAATTCGCACATATTTAAGGTCGTCAGAGGAATTTGAACCACAGCTCCATCTGCATTCAGCGCACTGCGCCGACGTCGCTGTCAGTGTGTGTTGATGTTTTATAGTGTAACTCATGCGTATACTGTAAGACACACGCACACACACACATACACATGTACACGCACGCAGACATTTACACATGCACACGGACACGCAAGTTTACACACGCACGTGCACACGCACACACATTTACACACGCACCCGCACACACACACACACACACACACACACACACACACACACACACACACACACACACACACACACACACGTACTTTCTCTCCTAATCATAAGCAAACAACATCCAGACGAAACCCACTTTGTAAACCCAAAATAGAGAAGCAAAAAACAGAATAACACTTGTAAATATTTTCCTACCAAATACCATGATTTACAACAACCACAAGCCGCTACTTTGCTACTTGACCCTGGTACTTTACGGCGGACTTTGACCCAGGTCTTGTAACGACCATAAATAGGGGGACATTTTGCACTTTGTCTATTTATGTCTCCCCTCCTCCTCTGTTTATTTATATCTACCTCAATCACTGTATCTCTCTCTCTCTCTCTTTTTCTTTCTCATTCTCTCTCTCTCTCTCTCTCTCTCTCTCTCTCTCTCTCTCTCTCTCTCTCTCTCTCTCTCTCTCTCTCTCTCTCTCTCTCTCTCTCTGTGCGCACACAGACACACACACACGAACAGACACACACAAACACACACACACACATCACTCGCACACGCCTTCTCTCCCTATCTTTATATCCATTCATTCACACCTTCCCTCCCTCCCTCTTCCCACACACTTAATCACACTCTAAATGGCGGGTCTGCCCTTTGACCTCCCCCCCCCTAAGCCATAAACGTGAGTCCTTGAGTGAGCCGCCACCGTGACGGAGCAGCTCACCTGAGGTCAGGGTAATGTGACAGGTTGGGTCAGGTCGAGGTAGGTTTACCACGG
>NW_028234408.1:4479507-4484507 GCF_977035675.1 Penaeus japonicus | reverse complement strand
TATATCTATCTACACACACACACACACACACACACACACACACACACACACATATATATATATATATACATATATATATATATATATATATATATATATATATATATATATATATATATATATCTTTGTGCGTGCGAAAACATAGGACAAGAATGAAAGACCACAGAGGCATAGAACAAATGCATATGAAATGAAACATGGCGTCCCATATTTCATCAAATCTTCCCACCACTGAGGGAGCGTGGGATATTAAAACCACACATGGGAGCCACCGTATCCACTTCCCATTTCGATTTATCAACGAGGAAGAAATTAGCGATGAAGACTTCCATGTCCCTTTTTTATCAGCTAGTGGAAAGCTTCTATCAATGTTTGGAATAGCAGTTATCTTCTCAGTTTACCATATGCCCAACCTCAACCTGTGCCCTTCGATATATATATATAATGCTCTATGTATGCCCTATAGCATACTCGAAACCTTCGATAAATATAACGTTCTATTTATTGTATGCCCTGTAGCATACTCGAAAGCTCATGTCGAACTTGTCTTAGGAGTTTCTAAAGGACATAAAAGCTTCTTTTATATTTATCTTCTGCAATCAACCCGACACAACATCTGCATGTTGCACAACGCAAATTTTGCCACGGAAATTTTAGCAACGGGAAAACAAAGACTCATTTATCTATCTATTTATCGTCTAGACTTGGGACGAGAGACGAGGTCCTTATTAAAGGTGTATTTTGTATCGTGGACTTGAGCTCATTAAAAGTATTGATTGAGATGCTTGATGCTGTTAATTATGTTTACATGGAGCGCTTCTTGAAGTAGGATGAAACGGGATGTCCTGAAAATGAGGAGGATGTGACGGGAGATATTCTTAATTATTATTCTTAAGTTATCAGTGGAAAAACAGATGAGTGGCTGAATGGGAAGCGAAGAGATGTGTAAATTACAAAAGGAAGATAATGACGGAGGGAGTGTGAATATAAGAAAAAAAATGGGCTTAAAGAAAGGAAGGGAAGGTGATATGAGAGAGAGAGAGAGAGAGAGAGAGAGAGAGAGAGAGAGAGAGAGAGAGAGAGAGAGAGGGAGGGAGGGAGGGGGATAGAGAACGAGAGAGAGAGAGAGAGAGAGAGAGGGTGGGATAGAGAATGAGAGAGAAAGAGAATATACTCTTACCTTAGTGTAAGGAAGACCAAGAGTATCTCATACGTGCGTGTGGTCATGACAAGCAAGGTCTCGTAAAATCAAGTGTTTGGATTATCCCGCAAGATGTTTCCCCACAACTTGTAAACATCATCACCAGACTGTGTGAAAATAAACCGGAGGGCTTTGAGTTACGGCCAGGAAGAGGCAGGAAGCGGAGAGGGAAGCGGGAAGGAGCTAAGAATGAAAGGGACAGAGGGAGAGAGAGGAGAGTTAAGTCCTTTCATTCATACATACACATGTGGATATATTTATGTGTGAGCGATACACACACGCACACGCACTAACGCACACGCACACGCACACGCACACGCTCACGCATACGCACACATGCACACACACACACACACACACACACACACACACACACACACACACACACACAAAAAAAAAAAAAAAAAAAAAAAATCAAACGGTTTAAATGTTACAAACGAAACAAAACAAAAGATAAAGAATTAAAAAACAACTACGAAACAAACCCGACAAAAATAAAAAAACAACACGAGAATAATAAGATGAAAAAAAATAACAGCCCAAGAAAACCCGCAAACTATAATTAAGCAGAATATAGAATATAGAGCAAAGACAGACAGACAGACAACGACAACGACCCAAGGTTATTTGAAACGTTGACGCGACCGCCATGTTTCCAACCCACGTGTATCCCAGATGGCCGAACGATCCTGAGAAAACCACATTGTTTCGTTCACCCACCCGCTTTTGGGGGGGAGGGGGGCGGGGAAATCTGGAAAACCGGATAATGGCATGTCGATGTGTTCACTCAGGGGGGATTGGAATGGATTGTGAAGAGGCTATTAGGTAATGGGGAGGACTGGTTGGGATATGTAGGACAAGTGATTATGGTGGAATAGAGGCAGATGGTTAGTACGAATGACCTTGGCAGATGCCGGCCGACACGCGCGGGAAACGGTTAACAGTATTTCACGAGCGGTGTGAATTCCGTTCTTTTTATTATCACTCAGCTAACTAACTGCATAATACCAATAAATACCGGTAATTATAACACAATCCATACATTGTATCAACAACAACAGCTAAAAATACTACTTAGTTTGTGGCTTTAGCCGTAATACTGATACACATCTGTCTAGGCATTTAAAAAAACTCAAAAACGATTAAAAAAAAAAAAAAACGGGCTTTAACGAACGGGCGGAAGTGATCGCAAGGAAGAGAAAAGAATACGATGCTTCTGGAACATTCGCTCGCCAACTGTTGCCAGAACCACGTGGGTCACCTTGATTATTTAACTGTCTTCTTAATGTTATCGGATTTGCTGTTTTCTGGAAGCGACTTTGCTTGTGTGTGTGTGTGTGTGTGTGTGTGTGTGTGTGTGTGTGTGTGTGTGTGTGTCATTGGTTATTGTTTTTTTTTATATACGTCGATAAATACGTTCTGATCATTCTCTGGAAATGGGGTGAGAGGTAGGGAGGGGGGAGGGGGTGAGGAAGAGAGGGGAAGAGAGTGATTCAAGGAAGAGTGAAAGATGGAGGGAAGAGAAGGGAAGGGAGGGGAGGAAGAAAGAGAGAAAGGAAATAAAGAAAGAAGATAGGGAGAGAGAGAGAGAGAGAGCGAGCGAGCGAGAGAGAGAGAGAGAGAGAGAGAGAGAGAGAGAGAGAGAGAGAGAGAGAGAGAGAGAAAAGAGACAGATAAAGAGAGAGAGAGAGAAAGAGAGAGAGAGAGAGAGAGAGAGAGAGAGAGAGAGAAAGAGAGGGAGATTAATAAAACTGGGTAACATTACCGCGAAGTGACCAGCCACGCGCGTGTCACAGGGTATCTTTGCGCACGAAAGGAAGTGGCGGGAAAAGAAGAAAGAAAGAAAAAAGGATACACGGGTAAGAATAAGAATAAGAACGAAATGAGAAATAAGAATAAGAAAATCAAATGAAAACACACACTGGGAAGAATAAGGAACAATGATAACCTGAGCAATATTGAAGGACATTACAATCTCTGATTCACGTGGATTAAATTAGAGAAGAGTTTAAAGAGAAACGGATCTAGTATATACTAATGATGGTGTAAGTTGGATGGAGGGGGGTGGGGTAGTGGTGGGGGAAGGGAGGGAGGAGGGGTCAAGATCCACCCGTAGAGATCCACCCTCAGACAAGAATCCCGGATCTGCGACGATTGTACAAAAGAATCCTTTTTAGATCGATCCTACAAGAATGCCACCTCCATCCATTGATGACTGTGCTATGGGGTCGAGTGTTGTGCATTTGCCCCTTTTTTTTCTCTCTCTCTCTGGGGTCCTTCTCAACCTCCGAATACCACTTCAACCACACTTCAAAGGCAGCTCGGAGATGCAACCACAACCGAAACCAACCCCCTCCCCTCCCCCCCTCCCCCCCCCTTACCAGTGGAAATTGTAACCCACCCAACATGCCAGCCAGACGTGAACCCGAATGTTTAGTTTGTATTCTCATCGCTAGGTATGTTTAGTGTTTATGAGTTCCATAGGGAAGGTTCCGGTATGTTAATTGGGGAGGGAAACTAAACAGGCGGGGAGGGTCGTGGTGGGTGGGGGGAGGGAGAGGGAGAAGGGCGGAGAGGGAGAGGAGGAGAGGGGTAGGGGAGAGAGAGAGAGAGAGAGAGAGAGAGAGAGAGAGAGAGAGAGAGAGAGAGAGAGAGAGAGAGAGAGAGAGAGAGAGAGAGAGAGAGAGAGAGAGAGAGAGAGACAGAGACAGACAGACAGACAGAGAGAGAGAGAGAGAGAGACAGAGACAGAGAGAGAAACAGAGACAGAGACAGAAAAAAGAGAGACAGACAGACAGACAATGAAATCAAGAGAAAGAGAAGACGGAAATATAGACAAACATAAGGACGCTAAACGAACCCAGAATGACAACCTGTTATCAGTTAGACGAATTCAGAGCAGTCTAATTTTAAACTGTTTCGAGAGTATAGGAAAGGGAGGGAAGTATTTGATTGGCAGGGACGCTTACTAATACCAGATGCTACATGTGCCAAAGTATTCCTTTTATACTTATCTTGATATACGGGACATATTTGACGATAAAGTTGCTAGATTGATTTTGTTTTTATTATTATTTTTTTCTTTACTTTTACATAAGGTTTGGTATTCATGCCTCGAAAGAATGAGATGAAATAGAGGAATAAGTTTTTTTTTTTTTTTCTCTCTTTCTTTTTCTTTTGTCTCAGAAAAGTTAGTAAACTCGGGTTAACTTTCATTTTCCGTGGAACATGTAAAGCACAATTTATTTTTTCTCCTCTAAGAGAAACGAGAAAGACCTGAATATTTACAAGAGAATAATAATGATAAAAAGATCTAACCTTGGAAAGCGCGCATTTTTTTTTTTTCTTTTTTCTTTTGGAAAAAAAATATAAGTGATAAATCATCATTCTCACTAATACTTCGCACAAAAACAACAAAAAAACATAAGAACCAAATGATAAACAGCTTACATATACCGATAAATTTATGCAAACACGTGCCAGATGTAAGTTAACGCATATTCAATTGACCCACGCAAGAACCGTCGGCTCAACGGATACCTAAAGTCGCGTTCGTCATCCATCTGAATCCGCATGCATGTTACACGAACGCCACCCGAGATTATTTATTTACGTATTCATTTTTCTATTTTTGTACACCAGCGTCTATCCAACTTACTTATTCTATGCTCTCGTAAGTGTATAGATCTGTATAATTAATTTGAATCTGAATATTGAGTGATAAGAGATTGTATTAAAGGCGGTGGGATCAATAGAATGGTGCGTGACGGAGCGAAGTGAAAGAAGAAGAGAAGAAGAA
>NW_028234408.1:4471669-4474407 GCF_977035675.1 Penaeus japonicus | reverse complement strand
ATATTGTATGATGATTGTTCTGACGAAGAGAATATTGTATGATGAAACTTCTTTTGATGAAGGGAATATTGTATGATGATTGTTCTGACGAAGAGAATATTGTATGATGAAACTTCTCTTGATGAAGGGAATATTGTATGATGATTGTTCTGACGAAGAGAATATTGTATGATGAAACTTCTTTTGATGAAGGGAATATTGTATGATGAAACTTCTCTTGATGAAGAGAATATTGTATGATGATTGTTCTGATGAAGAGAATATTGTATGATGAAACTTCTTTTGATGAAGGGAATACTGTATGATGATTGGTGGTTTACAATTGTGAGAAATACAACCTCACTTTTTCATTTCTTTGGTTCTTACGTTTTATCACCAATCTCTTTGAGTCATGAGATTCGTTTTGCGTTTAACTCCTTACGTATATTAATAGATTGGTCTTGAAATATCTATGAAAAAGATTCACAGAACTTCGTCCAGTCTTTTCTAAACAAACATTTTTTTTTTCCGAACATCAAAAAAAGATTCAAACACAAAAGTCTACGGATATTAGAAACACATTTCACACCATAAACAAACCCGTATAATTTTATTTCCTTCTGATTAAAAATTAAAAAAAAAGGCATAACTAACTAAAAAAAAGAAAAAAAAAACATGATTAGGAAAATAATAATTAATTACTCGACTTTCCTAATTTTTGTTTATAAAATTTTTCTTCCTCGTCACAGCTTTCCTGCCACGTGACTCCCGACACAGAGAGAGCATGTAGGAAAAGAGCTGCACATTAAGACGATTAATATTGGCGGTGTGTCTCGGGCGTCCTGCGGTGCACTTACTTGACACCGTATGCTCATTAGTTATGCTAATTACAGATCGGTTACGGCGATGGAGGGAAATGGGGGTGGAATGGAGGAGGTCCTTCCACTTGGGGTACCGAATTGCCCATCATCGGTCTGTCGCTGTCCCTTTTACTCGCGTTTTTGATTAACATATTGGCGTCTTGTCTGTCTGCATATACATACATGCTTACATATACACACACACGCACACGCACACACATAGATAAATATATATGCATACTTATGTATACTTTGTTTAAATATACATAGATATACATGTGTACATACATACAAACATACATACATACATACATACATACATAAACTCATACACAAACACACACACACACGTTTATATATATATATATATATATATATATATAGATAGATAGATAGATAGATAGATATATATATACACATACATACATACATACATACATACATACATACACACACACACACACACACACATACATATAAACGTGTGTGTTTGTGTGTGTGTGTGTGTGTGTACCGTATACACCCACACACACATAAAAACGTCAGCAAATGGAAATAATTCGCTCAAACAATACCAGAGAGAGATAGCACCGATGGTTTTTTCACAACCCATAATGGAAGGGGGAAAACAGATTCCTTCTTAGGTGTTTGGCAATTAATTCTCGCGAAAACTCGCTAGCCAGAGAATTTCTGCCTCAAATTTGCGTCATATATGAAAAAAATTTCATTATGGAAAAAAAATAAATAAATGAATAATAATGTATTTTATAATTCACATCTATGATTTTAAAACAGGGATTCAATATAGTGCAAACGAACCAACAGTTGTTCAGAATTATATCTCCTATCATTTAGAAGACATTAAATTTGACTCGCCAATTCTCGTCTTTCAATAAATATTTTTTCTTTTAGTCTAAAAAAATAATAAAATATATAAATGAAACCCACTTAGAAAAAGGGTTCGATTTCGAAATGAAAAGAATAAAAACCTCAACAAGAAAGGCTGTTAATTTATGAGGACTGGAATTTGAGGGAGGCTTTCCTCGACCCCGTGGAAATAAATGCAAACCAATGCTTCCCCTCCCCCTAAATCCTTGCAATTAATCTTCAGGTCTCTCTCTATTTCTCTCTCTCTCTTCTCACTCTCTCTCTCTTCTTTCCTCTAACTCCTACCCTCTTCTTCACTCTCTCTCTCTCTCTTTTTTAGTTCTCCTTCCTCTTACTTTCTCCTCTCTTTTCTTTCTATTTCACTCTCCTTTCTCTCTACACTCTCTCTCTCTTCTCTACATCTCACTTCTTCTACTCTATCTCCTCTTCTCTCTCTCTCTATTCTTCTCTTCTCTACTTATCTTCTCTTTTTCTATCTCCTGCAACTTCACGTCTCTGGCTTTTCTCCCCTCTCTCTCTCTCTCTCTCTCTCTCCTCTCTCTTCTTCTTTTCTCTCTCTCTCCTCTCTCTTTCTCTCTTTTCTCTCTCTCCTCTCTCTCACTCTCCCTCCTCCCTCCCTTCCCTCCTCCTCCCTCCCTCTCTTCCCTCTATCTGCCCACTTGAATCTCAACAAAAGTCCTTTTTCTATCCCCTGGCTTTAATCGCGGTGACTCCCTTGATCACGTGTTGCAAAGACCTTGCCTGAGGACGGTGGTGTATGTGCTGACTAGCAGATGGTATATGTTAAAGAGAGCGGAGCGAGCTGTGTGTTTATGATGGCTGACGGTTGGTCGGTTGTACGTGGAATTGAGTGAGGGTCGCGGTTGTTCGGCGGAAAACAGGCAGTTTCTCGTATGCTGTTTGTGATTGTAGTTGTGGTTGTTTCAGGATGTGGTCGTCTCTTGTTTGTGTTGTGATTTTTATTGATTATTGGTATTGTTGTTATTACCGTTGGTGTTAGCATCATCGCTA
>NW_028234408.1:4454169-4461669 GCF_977035675.1 Penaeus japonicus | reverse complement strand
AAAATAAAGAAAAGATGCTTTATTTAGTGGACATCACATATATAGATTTTTTGATTGTTTGAAACTAGTTGAAAGTTTTAATGTTCCAATGTTTAATGCGAATTTGTCAAACTTTTTGTAGCTATGAACTAAATTATTTTCATTTGCATTATACATAAGAAGTGAATGTCCTGACAGTGTATATGACATATCTAGTTTTAAAACCTCCAAATTTATGGCAGTATCAATGAGATTTTAAAATTAAGTTCATCCGATACCTCTTTTCGTAACATGTTTTTTCTTTTCTCTTGACATTGCACTGGTGGAGCTCAAAACTTTTTTTTTTTCTTAATATCACTGCCTTTTGCAATCACGATTATATATCTAGGCATTATAGCTCAAGATATGAGAGCCATAATATGCCAACCATGTGATTAATGGTGGAATTCTCATACTGCCGACCAGTTGCCTCTCGCATTCATTAAAACACATTCTCCTTTCTCTCTCTTTCTCCTCAAGAAAAAGAGTCTTCATCTTTGTACTTAGGATTTTAAGCAGATGTATGTTTATTTATCGCTTGACTGTGTCCTCGCTACAGCCTGGTAATACATTCCGTATAAGGAAATGCATTGTGAGTACATGTGACTTTTTCAGATTTTGTATGACTTGCTTATTAATGTTTAGATATTTGATAAAAGGCAAATGATGAATTTCCATAGCACGAGTGATATAGTAAAGGAAATTGGTAAATGAAGATATGGTTTGAATTTTATGTTTGAAAAAATAATATAAATGGTATATATACTTTTGTGTGTATGTTTGTCTGAATATATATATTTTTTTGTGGTTGAGCGCACGCACACACACACACACACACACACACACACACACACACACACACACACACACACACACACACACACACACACACACACACACACACACACACACACACACACACACACACACACACACACACACACACATATCTATACATACTAAAGATGTTATCTTAGTGGCAAATTGATAGAAAATATAAGAAACTATTGTAAAATGAGGGAAATTTATACGAGTAGCAATACTAATATTATCCAAATTTCACCGAGATATGTCCTGTATGTATAAAATCAAAGTATCCTCGAACATGCAATCAAAATTTTATACAATATCATAAAACAAAAAATCATATAGATGATAAAAGAACTTATTTTCCTTTTTAAACATAGTTGATAAAAGGGAATAAAAATAATATCACACTACAGTACACGGTAAATGTATGGAAAAAAAAAAAAAAGTAAATGGAAAGCACTACTGCACTTACAGAGAAAATACTAAAACTATGACATTTTGAGTCGAACTAAACTCCTCTTCAGACAGTAAGAGCAAAATGTCCACTCGTAATTCGCATTAAACAATACGAGTTTCGCATTTCAGATATCATTCAGTCGGTGTTTCATTTTGGGATTAAGTTTCACGGTATGTTGAAAAATTGATGACGTGCAGGTTAGGAGCGTATTCGCCTGCATATATTACTGCTTTGATTTTGTACTTGTTTTGCAACTCACTTCCCGTGAAAACAAAATGTTAATAGTGTATATAAGCACAAATCACTCAAAGGAAACCAGTATTTTAGTGTTTTTTTTTTTTTTTTTTTTTCTTGATTACTTATTTATGTTCTTGTACATGTTTATTATTTTGATTTTATTATTATTGTTATTATTATTATTATTGTTATTATCATCATTATTATTGTTATCATTATTATTACTGTTGTCATTATTATTATAATTATTATTATTATTATTATTATCATCATTACTATTATTTTGATTTATATTTTTATCATCATTTTTATTATTATCATCATCATTATTATCATTATTATTATTATCATAGTTATCTTAGGAATGAATGTGTTGTAAAAAGCTGTATTGTAACTAGAGCATGAATATATATATATTTTCACTCTGTGCTATAAAACTTTATTAGTGCTAATATATATGCTGTGCTATTTTTTTTTCAGATTTTTTCTTGTGTTTCTCTCTTTTCTTTTATATACTGTAGTATGTGTTTATATTCTGCATGGACCTGTCATGCAGCATAATATACGTTTTTGCAATAAACCTGTACGAAAAGTTATCAAAGTGGTTTGCCATCCAATAACCCATTTACTAAATTGATACAAAGACACAATCACAAATGTTAGCATAATTTTCAAAATATAAACAAACAAAAGGTATGCCTTTGTTTTAATCAAATGTATAAATAAACCCAATGCAACAATTTCAGAAGATGAAATGTGTGAGGCATTCATGATGTAATCAGATTATTCTCCATGGTTCCAGTAAATTATTCCATATTGACATATGTAATGGTTCCTTTTGTATTTTCATTTTTATTTATTTTTTATTCTTGATTTCACTTTTTGTAAGTATTCCTTACATTTGATTTAAGTCTTATGATATATTTCAGGTATGTAAACCCTAATAGAACTAATAAATGGGTTTCAAAAGTAACTTGTCCATATTCATGATTGTGATTATTATTATGATTAAGTATAGTTTTAATTATGTGTTCTGAGGTTAATCATTGTAACAATACTAAAAAAAATCTTAAAGCAAAGAATGAGATATTGTTATCAATACAATTTGCTTAAAATCTTAAAAAAAAAACTTTATATATGAGTATGTCTGCCGCATCAAGGTCTGATTTTAAGTAATACATGTTTTGAATATATGATGTATCTAGAAGAACAACTACCAATAGCATTCATCAAAAGGTTTCTCAATTTTCCCTTGCTCCCTATGGACATCAAGAAGCACCAAAAATAGATTTTATTTCTTTACAACTAGAGGACCTTTTTGTGTCATGCATTAAATTTCATAGCATTACAATTTTATAACTTACGGTAAATATAATCGTACTATTGCCGTGCCCTGCTATTGACCTCAAAAATGCAAATTATATGGTGTGTGTGAGTTTCACTGTTTGGTTCTTGTTCTACCAATAATGTTTGCTATGGAACCATACATCTGGTATCAAGACAGAAGATTTATCATTAGATTATTGGACTTTCAACCAATACCACTCAGGTACAATAGCTAAGAAAGGGCTTTAGATGTAGCGTTCGGCCATTTGGTTTTCCTGACAACCATAACCAAAGACTGAGGGAATTTTATATACTGTATATTGTAGATAAAGTTTGAAGTAACTGAGAATGTTTCTTTCAGCATGAATGGATAATCAAAATCATATCTGATGATTTTAAGCATATGTATATTTTTTAATACATTTAAATACTACATTAATGGGGTTAAGTAAACGAAGATATGTATATTTTCTAATACATTTGATTACTGCATTAATAGGATTAAGCCAATGAAGTCTGAAATGTAAAAATGCTGTGAATGAATATAAATATAGAAATGATATGTATGAAAAAAAAAAAAATTATCAAAGAATTACAGAAAATGAGTCGGAAAAAAATGTGTCAGATATAGATTGAAACTTATAGGATGGGATAAAAGAAGAGAAGAAAAAAAAATCCTGAACTAATGTTGTTTGACTAAAATGGTTATCCCATTAAAAAAATATAGAAAACAGAATGATATATCTCCATTGGCCTGTCACTCATCAAAGCTATCTGTTAATGTACAAGTTAATTCCAATCATTGCATTACATATTTGTAGACAGGAAAGAATATGCAATTTTGAGTAGCAAATCTAATGCAGTAATTTTTAGAATACTTAAGACACGAGATGGATTGTAAAATTTGAGTGTTTGAGAGGTAGATGAGCTGAGCAGACAGAGGAAGAAAAGAGGCAAGATAAGAACATGGTTGAAAGCTTATGAAACTATGAGTCCTTTAAATATATATATATTTTTTTTTATAGCAGTTACTTTGTTTCCATATGGGAAATCCAACTATCAATAGATATCAAGTAAATCACCAATAAGGAGTACAAGAGGAGAGAATAATTGTCAAGAAAAAACAATAACTATAGCATGACATTCTAACTATGTTAATATACTTCCACCTGAACTCTGCCATCTCCAACTCATACCCTGAGCAATTTTCAAAATCCACCTCTCACCCAATACATTTGTGCACTGTAAATAGTTCACTCAAGATCTGATATAACTCATGGATCACCTGGCATTGTGTCTATTGTCAATGTCTAGAGTATAAGTGTTAAGACTATATGTTAATCCTTTCGGAAGCCATGCAGTGGGGTGTCCTTTAAGAAAGTATTGTGGATTTCACTTTCTTTATCCTGAATATAACAACAGCTTTAGTATTGAAAGACCTACAGAGGTATATACTAGAAAACACAGTATATTTGACAGCTGTGGTAGCAATTAGCATGATTTAGATTATATTCTATGACAATTTAGACATACAAATACAAAACAAGTAAAAGCAAGGAATAGCAAATAGAAAATTGAAGTCGGTCAATTGAAAAGAAAATACGTGTGTTACATATCGGGGTCTGGGATTAGAACTTAGCTGGCTTGACTTTAGAATATACAAGATCTTCAGTCTATTCTTAAATACAGCAAGTCATCTGCTATCTCATCACCCACATAAGCATGCCACTTGCTCCTTTCTAACCTACATAAACCAGTCACTTGCCAGTCATCATGTAAATTCGGCACGTTCAAATGGCATTAGCCGTATACCTAAACATTTTATTCTAGTGGCCTGAACACTTTTCTTTTCATAGAAGACAAAATTCATTGCGTCAATGATAATGCCACCTCAAAATGTAAGTGATAAATGTGAAAAGAATTATACAGATATTAGTGTCGGTCAGTACGCAGTAGGAAAAGTCAAATGTTGGAATAATAAGTATAGTTATCAATATGCAAGTTAATCATCTATCTTAATCAACCTAGCTAATGAACATTTTCTTTATTAGAGGCAGACAACCATTATATTTAGCAATGTAACAATCATAATGCAGCATATTCAAAACCTTATCATAAATGTATCTATATGAATAATATTTTCTCTGTAAGCTATAAAGACATATTGCAAAAACAGTTTTGATGTTACAGGTTCTCCTGATTAACTTAAAGTTTATTCTAGCAAATCTATTACCCTGGATCTTAGATTTAAGATAACTATTTTAGTAAATTAAGCAGATTCCAGATAATGACTATTCTAGGAAACCAGTTACACTAGTTCTCAAATATAAAGTATATAACCATTCTAGCTGATCTAAGACACTGGTTCTCAAATCTATGATTATGAATCAGTGATAATTACAAACATGTGTAAGTGTGAGCATTGTCTCTGGGTATGTAATGGCATCCATTAGATTATAATTGTAGTTATTATCATTTTTTATATCCTAATTAGGTAGTTGAGCTTTATCATGCTACTGTGCCAACAATACTTCAACCTCTTTTTTTTTACTAGTTTATTATAGGAGAATTATCATAATGTCTATAAAAGAAGAAATTTAAAACCAAGGCCATGGTTTTGCAGATCACCCTAACTTAACTTATTTTTTCTACCTGCACATTACTAAGAATTAATAACAAGGAACTTGAGTACAAATGCTTTTATGAATGAATGGTATTTTTGAGAAAGGTATATTTAATGGGTCCAGACCATTTATGATTATTGACATTATTATAATCACTATTTTTATTTTTATTAGTATCACTATAACATCACTATCATTAGCATAATAATCACTGTCATTTTAACTATAACTACAGTTTTATTACTACCACTATAATATTTGTTGTTATTTACTATGATAATGAGAAAGGCAAAAACATTATCATCATTATTGTCATGATCAGTATCATCATTAATATTATCATTGTTGCAATTAATACTACTATCATTTATGTATCCGTGGGCAATACTATGATTTGAATAAAAACCTAAGAGTGCCACAAGAGACTAAAAAAATCTACGGATACAACACGCCAACATATAATTACTCAAAGAAGTTTCATGTATCAAAGCTTACCCATACCTGTGTAGTTAGCCAGGGTGACAAATAAAGAACTAAACTAAGATTTTTAAAATTACAAAAATGCTTTGTGTTACATGAACATCATGCACTGTATATCACCACTGTAACACTGTATTCGTTTTTTATTTTTCTTACACCAGTTGCTCTCAGGTTTTTTGGCGAGGTTTTTATTTGTCATCTAGGCATGTATAGTCCACATTTATTTTCTTTTGAGTAACAGGAAATTCTAATGTGGTTGAGATGAGTACTTTCAATGAAAAAAAAGAAGTTTGGAGGCATTGGAATCAGTGGGAAAACATTCGCAAAAAATATTCATCGCTCGTTATGTTCAAATGCAGTGACTGAACCATCATTTTATTGAACCTTTCTTTTTTTATTGATTGTAGATTCAATATAAACAGAAATATTACTGATCATAAATGCTTTTTACCAAATGAGTCGTAATATATTTAGTAGAAAATATTGGAAAAAATGTCCTTAATTTGTTTTTATTTTAAGAGGACCTATTTAATTACGTAAAGGCATATCCAAAGACTGATTATATATCAAACAACATTATAGTATTTCTAAATGAACCACTTTCTTATACTGTGACTTAATTCATCTATTTCCAGTTGTTATCGTACAAAGAAACAATAGAAATACAATCTAAAATTCTAACTGTGAGATCTCCAGCACTTAAGGATGAAAAGGTAATAAGTAGCAATAACACTTCATTAAAAATCGAAAAAAATAGAAGAGGTTCCCTTGTGATGATTGAACATCTTTTCCCTACAAGACCGGAGACATTTTTGAACAGGAATTGTTGTTAAATAACATCTGAATGGCTACAAGACGTGAGCCATCAAGCTATACATTGCTTATAAATATGCTTGTCATATGTCTCATATTTCTGAAAAACTAAAAAACTGAAAAAAAGTACAAATTACGTAATGAGAAGAGCCTTTGGAAGAACAAGACGAAGAACAAGAACAAGAAGAAAGAAGGAAAACGTGAACAAAATACACGATGTGATTAACAGAAGAAAAGCAACAAAAAAAGATGATAAGAATGTGAAGATGAGGAAGAAGACAAGGACAACAACAAAAGGAAAGCGAAAAGAAGAAATTAGTTATTTGGATCTGAAAGTCTATGTACTGTATATATATTTTTTTTCTTTTTCTTTTTTTTTCTTTCTTTTTCTTTTTTTCTTTTTCTTTCTTTTTTTTCTTTTTTTCATCTTTTTTTCATCTCTTTTTTTATTTTATTATCATTATTATTATTATTTTTTTTTATAATTTCCGGTCTTGTATTCATATAATGACCCCCCCAATGAGAGCATTTCGTAAAAAAAGATTATGTAAAAATCGAAAAAAATAGAATGAAATCTTGACCGCTAATCCGAAAACTTGTATTCTCAAGTGAACCCAAATGAAGTCCCAATTAACCTAAATGAAGTCTCAAATGAACCCAAACGAAGTCCCAATTGAAGTCACTAAACATTGGAATATTTAGTGACGAGGTTTCTTTCATATATTTATTAATTCT
>NW_028234408.1:4436669-4439169 GCF_977035675.1 Penaeus japonicus | reverse complement strand
CATGGAGATATAACATTCCTCCTTGTATCAACATTCAATTAACTGGTGCTCTTATCATTTGCATGCAGTAAGGTAGCAACACGTCACTTGATTTTTGTTTTTAATTTTTCTATGTATGTTTCGATTCACGTGTTTAATCGCACTATCAATAACAACAATAATAATGATAATAATAACGATGATAATAATTGCAATAACAATAAGAAGCATTTATAATACCAATAATAATAATCTAAGAGGTAAAGAGTAAGAGGTGCTTCTGCCATGGACACCCGGCAAGAAACTCTACGGGAATGTTATCAGGTAAGACATCTTTCCGCGTAATTCCTGACAACCTGTAGCATATTATGCCCGTAGTACATACCACGAAGGTTCTTATATGTCCTGTGTATCCTTGGGTGCATAGCTAGTGTTGGTGTATGTGCTGCATTTAGTGCTGAATCGTATAGCTTCTGGGGAACGCAAAGCTAATTATCTGAACTGGCAAGTGGCTCAAACGGGATAAAATTCCATCCTTTAGTTCGAAGTCTGACACGGGTACTGGTAGCCTACGTTTAGATGCTGTTCCTTCCTGTAGGAAAGACAGGATGTCTTTTAAACCTGGGATCCTGGCGCCGTTCTTCCTCAGAAAGATTCTCTGCGGATGAGTTATTAACATCTACAGGAGCAATCTGGCGTGACTATAATGGGTCAGGTACATAATTAGTGGGACCTTCCTCATACTTAATCTCTTCCTCATACCAAAAAAAGAACAAATTTACGATCGTGCAGATATACCGAAGGCCCGAACTCCTTCAACCACTGCCAGTGCTTCACAATTTATAGGTGGACATCGTGTCTCAGCAACCCTGAACTTCCTGCTGCAATATGCAATAGCGTGAGGTACCTCTTGGTCAAAACGCCGTGGGAAATGTCCGCAATGGTGGTGCGTACCCGGGGAATAGAAACATCAAACACCTTCGATACTGGAGATCTGGCAAGTCTGCGAGCTCTCTCCAGTTGCCACCAAAGCTGTTCCATGCAGTGAGTGGTTCGCGTGTGACTTCTCCAGCCCGGTGGGTGGTGATGCAGGAGGTGCTGGTGGTTCGAATCCAGACGTCAGGCCGAGATGTGGAGGTCGTGGTGGCGGAAGTCAGCGTGTTCGAGGAATTATGTAGAAATAAATAAATAAATAAATAAATAAATTAATTAATTAATTAGATTAATGCTCTGGTTGGTGAATCTAGGGAATATTGAGAGCAAAGCTACCTTCGACTACGGCAACGCGAGGAAGCTCTTCAGGTGCTTCTAGAAGTCAGCTTATTCGTCGTCCGCTTTAAGAGAAGTCCGGGCAGTCAGCTGACGCACAGCAACAGCTTCAGATGTACCAACAAGCCGTCCCTGAACTTCTTATCATGCTGAGATTCACGAGCCTGGTTGTTCCCTTTGGCATATCCGTAAGATAACGGCAAAAACACTACACAAAGTCTAACGGAAATCTGCCTAATAACTATGAAACCTTCAGCACACTGCAAAGTCAACCGAACACAACCCGTCACAACGTCAAGATAAAGGCGGGGCGCTGCAATGCACATCAATACAAACAAAAGCAAAAAGGGATAATACAAAAGAGAAGAAGAAGAAAAAACACCAAACTATACGAACCACAAAGATCAAACTAGACGAACGGATGATCAACACAGCAAAAGTCAACAGGACAAGGAACGTGAAGATAAAGCGCGCAAAAAAAATACTCACAAATAAATCGCAGAAGATTCCAGAAGCACGGGAGTGAAAGGACAAAATCAAACAAATACAAGTAAATTAAAACATAACATAAACAAATAAAAGGGAGACAAAAGGAAAATGAGGTTGCATGCAAAGACTGGGTAGCAAGATGAAATACACGAGATTACGGGAGATAACTTTAGAATAATAATGATAATGATAATGATAAGGGAACTGACCAGTGATAATAACAGCAACGACAATAACGATAAAAGAAAAAAAGATCACAGACGCTTGCAACATAAGAGCAACACGATGAGTATACAAATATCAAATGAAATAAAATCCACATTTACTTCTTAACAAAGTTGTAAATGGTACAAATAGAAGAGTCGAGAACGTGAATATATTTATAGACATGATCCCTTGTGTAATCATAATTAATAATCAAAAAAAGTTCTCAATAGGAAGGGAAAAGACAAGAAAGTAATAGTTTTACCTTAATAAACATTTTCTTTCATAGAAGAAAATATATTTTAAGGGTAACTATGATATATCAGGAAAGTGTGACTTATACAATAGGAAAACCAGTAGATACGTAGTTTGGTCATCTGAATTTACCAACTCATGTCTACGTGTTATTATTAGTATTTTATAATCGGGTGTAACAATACTGAGGTCAAGAGAGGTCAAGAAAATGTCAAAACGAGTAAATTTCACAAAACGATCCTCCTGATTCTAATTTTGTAAGTCCTAACACACACACACACACACACACACATACATACACACA
>NW_028234408.1:4426669-4431669 GCF_977035675.1 Penaeus japonicus | reverse complement strand
GATATTCATGCTCAATTATCTAACTCTCAGGATCTTATGTTCTATTCCACTCCTATTCACTTTTTCTATCTATTTACCGAGATGTTTTGAATGAAAAAAAAAAAAATCTCCTTTAAGGGGTAAAGCCAACAAGTTGTTACATTTACTTTCATGTTTTCATTTCAGAGTATCAAACACTATTCTAGAGAGCAATTGATTAGCACCTGCATGATTAGACCTATCTACAAACATCAAAACAAATAAGAGATTAATAAGCTAACAGACAGAGAAGAAGAGACATGCAGAAATTTGCACGAGAAATAGGAAATCTTACACGAGCTAGGTATATAACTTGGATGAGGCTTATAGATAATACGCCAGAAATACTAGATAGATAAAGAGTAACCTAGAGACCTCTAGGAAGATCGGTATGGTGGAATAGGGAAATATTCACGACCATAGCTTTGGACTTCATTAGACTTTCACAGAAGGATATCTAAGGTATGTACTAGACACTGTTTAGGTGCATGTACGTGGTTTATACCAGTGTCTGCATGACTGGACTTAAACGGTATAAAATATGCATCATGTACTGTACTCTCTGCTTCCCTGCTCCATTCTTGCACAATTATTCTGAGAATAAAAGAAAGTGTTCTGCTCTTGTTAGAAAAAACCCTTGGTTTTAAGACTATCCACAGATAAAAAAATGTTATTGTTCTGGGCACTCGACATATATGAACGCCACTTGCAGATAGCTTACCTAGTACATCTATATATGAAAAAAAGGCTTTAAACCAAAGGGTAACTTGGCCTTTGCATTTACGATCTATGTAACTTTGATCATAAGTCATCAAGTGCACTGAAAAGGTGAGGGAGATATTATCTTAATCTTTAGATCTTTTTTTTCTTCTTGTGCTGAAATAAACTATGCCTAGATACAAGTTAAGGCCCACAAACTAGAAACAAATCCATGATATACTGACTTACAAAAAAAATATTTCTTGACATGAACATGAAAGATCCATTAGTGGGAGGATGAAATAAAAACTAGGAAGAAACAAGAAGGGTAAACAGATTCATCTTTAAGTAATGATGCATTTTTAGTGACAACATTGAAGTGTATTTGGGATAAAACACCTTTTGTATTGTACTATTGAAAACCAAACCATCACATAACTTAAAACCAGATGAGGTATGCTATGAAATAAAGGGGTCTGACTATGCATCAGCATTAATGGCATTAGTGGTGATATCTGTGTAACTCTACAGAGATACCTATTGACTAGATTATTTAGATCATACTCCTGTCATTTTTTCCTCAGATAGATATTCAAGTACGATCATAAGACAGTTATTAGTGTTGCTTACAAGAACATTCAAGAAACAAATATAAATATACACAGGACAACACTTAACAGTGTATATATCTTAAATAATCCTTAGTCCTACATCCTATATTAAATAAAATTACAGAGACCTTTCATACAAACTGTACTGTGTTTTTAAGCAATGAAGCCTCAGTATAATCACATAAATCATTTAAAATACACTGTACATTGTCTGGTAGGTTAAATTTGAAAAAATAAACATATAAAAGGTATGAAGCCATGAGTGAAAAGTGACATTCATGCCACAATATCTATCTATCTTAAATCCCATTCGACTGGGCCTTGTGTATCTAATTAGTTCATATTCCGTTAGCAAAGGCAACAACACCTGGGCCACAGTAGTATGTGGCTGTAAAACTAACATCACTTAACATTAGCTTGGAGGCGATTGTCCTGTGATTCATGCGATATGAAATAATGCAGCATCAATAATAAATAACATTCTATATATATAACTGTATACATACATATATATATATAATATATATATATATATATATATATATATATATATATAATATATATATATATATATATATATATATATATAATATACATATACATATACATATACATATATATATATATATATATATATATATATATATATATATATATATATAATATATATATATATATATATATATATATATATATATATATATATATATATATATATATATATATATATACATAAAGTGTGATTAGGGGAAAGGCCAAAATCCTCAATAGTTTAACCCCACTCTGTCATTTACCTATATGTTGTAAGTAATACATAATATCTATTATCATTATTATCATTATCTTTTAAGTACTGCTGCCAAACTATCACCTTGTAATAATGATGGATTAACAAAAGAATTGACACGTATGGTGTTCTGCACAGATAGTTATGCTCGTAATCCAGTAGGAAATAATTACTATTATTACAATTTTGGAAGTAGGAGACCAAGTGGGATTAAATCGACATTCTGAATATACAAAAGTAGACGAGGAAGGAAGAGAAATAGAACTTTCGGGAGAGGGAACTATCTTCGTGGTGAGACTGTTTAATTTCTGTGTTTTTTTTTTCTATCTGGGCTCATTAGGAAGCGTGCAATCGAAAGGGATTGACATGTTCCTTTACTTCATTAAACATTCTCATCACGAGGAACATTATCCAGTGTCTACAGCTAGTACTCTAACAAATAATTGTAGACACTGTATAATTAATACATGGGGGTCTTTTAAAGCTAACTACATGGGGATATTGTGTATAAAAGATTAAATACTTTATGGTATTTCCTAGGTGAGAAAATTCAAAGCATATACTGTACTATATTTAATTAATGCATATGGGAAGCCCTCATTTGTGTTTTACATAATATTTACAGCTGCCATCACCATTTTACAAGTAACACAATGGAGAAATCAAGCACAGATCTGTAGTTTGTCTGACTTTACATATGTATAAGTGTATATATATGTATATATGTATATACATACATATGTATATATATATGCATGTGTGTGTGTGTGTATTTGTGTATCTATATATATGTATATATATATATATATATATATATATATATATATATACATATATATATATATATATATATATATATATATATACATATATACACATATACATACACGAGTATACAGACATACAGACAAGCACGCACATTTATATTCCCACTCTGATCACCTAACTCAACTTGATCTTTTTCATTATTATAAGCATACCTGTAACACCAGTTGCTTCGATGTCCAACTGAAATCAGAATTATTTTCCTGTTTAGACTTAATCTGGAAAATTAATAGAAGGCCTTTCCAGAGATGTCATATTTCTAATCATTTTTTTTATCATATTCTTGCTGTCTGTTAATAGCATCATGCTGCCACTATTGAAATCATAATGAAAATTAACATTCAGTAATATGTTGATATGTTTTCATATAACTAACTTTGTGTTCTGAAATATACATGTTTAATTAATAAGCTACTGGTTTAAAAATCTCTGAGGTGTACAGACCTTTATTATGATTACTATATTCAGTATGAACTTAGAAGTTATTCTAATCAATAATCAGCATAAGGGCATTTATGGTAATGTTATATCTATCAAGATCTAAGATGGAGTCTCTCATTTCCTTATGGATTCATATAGGTTGCACAAAATAATTCATTCCTGGTATCTTGTTAGCACTTAGTTTTGTAGAAATGTTTCATCTAATCAGCTGAAATATAAGTGTGATATTTGGAATCACTCTTTTCTACACTATGCAAGGCTATTACAAATTACTAGTAGTTAGTAAATTGTGATATGTATCAATAAATATGTACTACTTTACAGATATTCTTTCATACCTTTACAAAGAGTTTAAGGCAGGTTTTTTTAGTTTTTGTGTAAATTTAAATGGTTCAAGTAGTTTCTCTTTGAATGTAAGTGAATAAGCCTTACAACTTAAGCTGTAATTTTCAGGTCAGATTGAAAAAAAAAACTTTCACAGAAATCCAGGATAGGAAGATATAATAGTGCTCCAAAAAAGCTATATGAATATGAACAAAACCTTTTTTTTTCATTCTTCCAAATGGAGACATAAAAGAAACCATGAAAGAATACCCTCCTTCGTCCTTTGACAAAAGACATCCTGAATAAAATTCTAATTTTTCCCTTTTTGCATTAGTTCTTCATCCGAACAGGTCTTCAAAGTAGATAGCGATGCTCAAGTTACAATCGGTGCTCAGGTGGCTATGGTGATGGGTAGCTTCCCCAGTAATGTGGTCACTCTTTGGCTCCTCCTGAAAACACAAAAGAAATACATCTGGCTCCTGTGGAAGGGAAAACAAAGGTTCTGTCCTTACTTAACTAGGGTGATCCTTATTTACAATGAGGAACAACAATACAAATTGTTAATCTATAGATCAACGACGAACAACAATACAAATTGTAAATCTATAGATCAATGACGAACAACAATACAAATTGTAAATTATAGATTATGAATTAATATAGATTATGAGTTTGATTCAGAGTATTTACCTGATATAGATTGATAAAGAAATCAAATATGCTTGTTTTAGTAAGTAAGTATAAGATATCCATGGATCTGTTATTTAAAGAAATATATTTTTGACACTTAAGCAAAATAATAATGTATTTCATATTCACTACAATATTCTTCCTATGATACATTAAAAAACTTTAAATAATACTAATATCATGTATTTCTTTTCTTTAGTGTGCCTTGTGCCTGTTTTATCATTTTGCTGAATACAATTCAAAGAGAATATCTTTATTTTGTAATACTTAAAAAAAAAACACTGAGGGCAGACATTTCAACACATAAGAACAGAGAGCCATACTTATAAAACTAAAACCCCAACTAATGCCTTAAACAGAGAGACATACTTATAAGACTAAAACCCCAACTAATGCCTTGAACAGAGAGACATACTTATAAAACTAGAACCCCAACTAATACCTTGAACAGAGAGACATACTCATAGAACTAAAAGCCCAACTAATACCTTGAACAGAGAGACATACTTATAGAACTAAAAGCCCAACTAATACCTTGAACAGAGAGACATACTTATAGAACTAAAAGCCCAACTAATACCTTGAACAGAGAGACATACTTATAG
>NW_028234408.1:4414169-4421669 GCF_977035675.1 Penaeus japonicus | reverse complement strand
ATCTGTAATTACAACTTAGAACAAACAAACTCTTTTCGTAGTGAAACACACCGTACCGCTAATTTTATGTGCGAGTAGAATGAGACACCGAAGCGGAAAGACACGAATCAATAAACCTTTAATTAGATGTACTTAAGGCAGAGGAGAGGGAGGGAGGGGCAGGTACAAAGGGGAAGGAGGAGGGGGAGGGGGGAGGTTACAGGTCAGGAGGGCAATAGGAAAAGGGAAATGGTTATAGGGGAAGATGAATATAATAAATAGGGATGGGGGAGGGGGAGGGGTGGAGCACGTGGCTAAGTGAACGTGAGAGGATGGCAGAGGGATAGAAGTGTGTGGATGCGTAATAGATAGATAGCCAGTGCGGGCGAGAGAGAGAGAGAGAGAGAGAGAGAGAGAGAGAGAGAGAGAGAGAGAGAGAGAGAGAGAGAGAGAGAGAGAGAGAGAGAGAGAGAGAGAGAGAGAGAGAGAGAGAGAGACTTTTGACTTTGAGAGAGAGAGAAAGAGAGAGAGAGAGAGAGACTTTTGACTTTGACTTTGAGAGAGAGAGAGAGAGAGACTTTTGACTTTGACTTTGAGAGAGAGAGAGAGAGAGACTTTTGACTTTGACTTTGAGAGAGAGAGAGAGAGAGAAAGAATGTGAGAAAGAGAGAGAGAGAGAGAAAGAAAGGGTTAGGGGGGAGGGGCGGGAAAGGGAACAGATGAATGTACACAACATCACAAAGAAAGGCTCATCCTATGAACACGTGGAGGCAAGAGATTAAATGTAAACAAAACCACTTCGAGTTACTGACTTGTTTCCTTCTTACCTGAAATTCTTTGGGCGTTGCTACGTTCACGAAGACAATTTCTGACTCTATGTTGTTGAGCATGATGGACACCACTTGCTCCGATTCATCAGCTGGTGAGAGAAAAAGAGAGAGAGAAAGAAAGAGATCGTTATTGTAAACGGTTAACTTAATTTCCTTTTTTTTTGGGGGGGAGGGGGGGGGCATTTGATGGTGGTTGGGAGGAGGGGGGGGGGGAGGGTTTGGGTTTTATCTATTTTTTTGTTTCATATGTAAGAAAAAGGAGGGGGGGGGGGGATGGGTATAACTATTCTCTTGGGAAACTAAAACACACGCCAGTGCTAGCAGCTGCTCAACCCTGAAATATGTTTGTAAGATAAGAATGCATAACACTAGACTCATTCTAGAGGTATATACATCGTTTTGAACATACATAGTATCACACACGCACACGCGCTGAATGAATGAACGTATTTATAACCAGAGTTCACTATGGCAATTGATGTACAGTAATTACCGTGTTTCGACAATCGCGTCAGTTACATCTCTACCGTTGTGAAATTATTCAACCTCATTCATACCTCTGTGAACGTATCTCTGCATGAACACACACATACACACACACACACACACACAACCCCTCACCCCCCTATCCGCCCATCCACCCACATGACACAACGAAATTCAACGAGTTAACTTCGTCAGACAGTTCTTTCCCGCCCGCGCCCCAACTGCCAATATCCCATGATTGTAAAGAAAAAAAAGGAAAGTTTCCTCAATCAAATGGCACGAGGAAGATGGCATTGAAATTCATAGATGCAAATGCTTGAGTGCCGTGGGAGGGTTGGTGACATGCAAGCAACCGCTGAAATGGGCGTGGCTGGTGGTTGTGGGTGATCGCTATGGGCTGCTCGGGGCTTGGTCTTCGCTGTTCGTGTATATGTATATGTATATATATATATATATATATATATATATATATATATATATATATAAATATATATATACATATATATATATTTTTTTTTTTTTTTTTTTTTTTTGCTGAGCTTGTTTTTATTGTTGGGATTTGATACATTCTTTTTTTGTTTTGTTTTATTTTGTTTATTAGGTTCGTTCGTTCTCCACGCTCATTATCTGTTATTCAGTGTGCGTTGTTGTCTAAATTCGTTCTGTTCGTTATATCCTGTTTGGAATGTAATCGCTTGTTTTATGAAACCTGTCAATTTCTTTCTCTCCTCTCCTATCCTATCCTCTCTCAACCTCACAGTCTCAATCTCTCTCGCTCTCACTCTCATTCTTTTTCTATTTCTTTCTCTTTCTTTCTATATCTATATCTATCTCTCCTCTCCTCTCCCTACCCCTCTCCGTCTCTCTCTCTCCTTCCCCTTCTCCCTCTGCGTGATATTTCCCCTTTTTCATTTCTTGTTTATATAAACTACTTTGTCGGAGAGCTGATTCACACAAAAAAAAAAGAAAAAAAAAAATGATTCATCAAAAAAGTCTGATTCACAAAAAATAAGAAAAAAATCTGAATATGAATAAAAATAATAAATAAAAGAAATGAGCAAAACTGGATAAAATGAAAAAAGAAAGAAACACGCCAACGAAACACCATAGGGATTACGACCATTAATGTTATGCTATATCGTAATTATCTTAATCTTCATGAAATCCTATGGGGGAAAAATCCACGGGAATTAGCCCCCTTTTTCACCTGAATATGCAAAACATAATTGCATATATTCATAAGCTTGCGGTATGAAAGGAATATACACTTATATTCACGAGCTAAATGCTTGTATAAAGTCAGATTATATAATATAATGCAAGGCAGCTAGTATTGAACGTAATATCTAGAAGCGAATGAATAGTTAACTAAGGATCTTAAGAATAAATGAATGGATGAATGAATAACAAAGAAAAGACGGGAAAGAATGGAGAATTATCCACAAAGTAGAAAAGAATGGGATTAAATAGCACGAGGATTATTCATTATAACATAATCTACTTTACTCTGAGCTCGCCTTATCGTACGAAAGGAAAATGTTCGAACTTGGGGGTAACTTGTAATTTATATCTGGGAAAAAAAGGTAATTTTTGTAAGTCTTCCTCCAGGTGGGATGTTTTTTTCGTTTTATTTTTCTATTGATGTATTTATTATTGTGATGGTGATTATTTCTATTTCTTTGGAAGTGCAGGTTATGAAATTACGTTATGTGCTTTACTGATGAAACTATGATGTTGGTTATCTCTGTGTTGAAGAGTTTATTTCGTTGTTTTATTTTGTGTTTTGAAAAGAAAAAAAAGAAAGAAAAAAAAGGAAAAAAAAAAAATATTTACGTCATTCTATTCGGGAAAAAGACCATAACTTTCTTCTTTGTATTATTCCTCCCCCCCTCTCTTGTTATCCTTATGCAATTTCATCACAAAATCGTAAAAAGTAAATATGTTCCGCTAAAATGTTGAACGTCGATCCAGTTCACATTCGGATTGCAATGCATTCACTAAAATGTCAAAATTAAATACATCTCGACCAACCGAACAATTTCATTTTTTTTCTGATTCACTCTTTTATATATATATATTTTTATTCTTTTCTTTTTTTTCTGGTACAATCTGATAAACAAAATACCAGACAAAAACGAGTCCAACATCCAAACGCCCTTTAACATTACGCTAGTACCCCCTCGCCCGCCACCACCCCGCTTTGTTAAAAAAACGAACCAATCCACCCATTTTTCTACAGCTAGACTGAAAACCTCGAGAGAACAGATCGAAAAAGGTGCAAAAAGCCAAGCACTCGAGAAAGGGAAAGCTTGCTTAGCTACAGTAGTCATCTCAGCTGTCAATAGCTCGTTGAATCGATAGCGTATTGTTTACCGTTGTTTACAGTAGGCACACGAGAACAAGAACACATCGTCAAACAAGGTTAGTTCACGTTTTTCAGGCTCTGTGTGTGTGTGTGTGTGTGTTGAATGTCGTGGGTAAGGGGGTGGGAGGGAAGGAAGGAGGAAGAGAGAGGAGGGAATGAGGGAAGGGGTGGGAAGGGAGGGGAGGGAAGGGGTGGGGAGGGGAGAGAAGGAGGGAAGAGAGAAAAAGAGGTAGGGGGGAAATAAGGAGAGAGGAATGGAGAAGAAGAAGGGGAGATGTGGAGAGAGAGAGAGAGAGAGAGAGAGAGAGAGAGAGAGAGAGAGAGAGAGAGAGAGAGAGAGAGAGAGAGAGAGAGAGAGAGAGAGAGAAAGAGAGAAAGAGATAAAGAGATAGATAGATAGATAGATAGAGAAAGAGAGAGGGAGAGGAAAGGAAGGAAAGGGAGATGAGAGAGAGAGGGTGAGAGAGAAAGAGATAAATAGATAGATAGAGAAATAGATAGAGATAGATAGATAGAGAGAGAGAGGAAAGGAAGGAAAGAAAGGAAAGGGAGATGAGAGGTGGTAAGGTCGGATGGTAGAGAGTAAATGAAAGAAAGTAAAAAAGTGGAAGGAAGGGAAGAAGGGAATAAGGAAAAAAAAAGAAAAGAAAAAAAAGAAACGAAAGAGAAAGCCTTATAACAGAGGATAAAGAGAGAAGTGTATGACCGTTAAAAGTATAACTGTTTAACCAGAGTCGTTAACTTTACCAGCAACCATTTTTCGTACCCGAAAACCCTACACTGCAGGTTGCTACACTCGTTCTCCCCGCCTGTGGCAAAGAATGGGGGAGGGGGTGGGATAGGCAGGAGAGGAGGAGGTGGAGGAGAAGTAGGAATTGGAGGAATTGGAGGAGGAAGGAGAGGGGAGGAGGAGGTGGTGGTGGAGGGGTGGGATAGGCAGGAGAGGTGGTGGAGGGGGGTGGGGGAAGGGAGGGGAGGGGGAGGAGGGGTGGGGGTGGGGGAGGAGGAGGAGGAAGGCGAGGAGAAGAATGAGGAGGAGGAGGAGGAGGTGGAGGTAGAGAATGAGGGGGTGGTGGAGGGGGTGATGGAGGGGTGGGGGTGGGGAAGGGAGGGGAGGGGAGGGGGGGAGGAGGATGAGGAGGCGGAAGAGGAGAAGGAGGAGAGGAAAGAAAAAGAGGAAGAGGAGGAGAAGGAGAAGAAGAATGAGGGGGAGGAGGAGGGGAAAGAGGGGGGGGAGATGGGTATAAGTAAATGTATGTGGTGTGGGTCATGTGGGGTGAATGAGGCAGGAAAGGAGGGGGAGGCGATGGTGGGGGGTACGTTTCTCCCTCTCGTTATGATGACAAAATAACAGCGAAAAAACGGTCGAGGAAAAGTATTTCATTTGTGAGTCTAGCTTTTCGTTATTTTGCACACCGAGGAGGTGGGGGGGGGGGGCAGGAATAAGGGCTGGCAGAAATACTCAGAAATGAATATAGACAGATAGATAAATAGATAAATAGATAAGTATATAGATGAATCAATATGTATATAGATGGACTGACAAGTAAAATATGTATATAGATAGGTAGATAGGCAGATAAATATATAGATGGATAAATATGTATATAGAGTGAATGAGTGAGTGATATAAATATAGATAGATAGATAGATAGAGAGAGAGAGAGAGAGAGAGAGAGAGAGAGAGAGAGAGAGAGAGAGAGAGAGCGAGAGGGATATATATATATATATATATATATATATATATATATATATATATATATATATATAGAGAGAGAGAGAGAGAGAGAGAGAGAGAGAGTTTGTGTGTGTGTGTGTGTGTGTGTGTGTGTGTGTGTGTGTGTGTGTGTGTGTGTGTGTGTGTGTGTGTGTGTGTGTGTGTGTGTGTGTGTGTGTGTGTGTGTGTGTGTAAGAGAGAGAGAGTTACTTACTCACAAAAGAGGGAAGACGGAATTGAGAAGGGAATGCAAATTGCCAAAAACAAGGGGGAAAGAGGGGAAGAGATGGCAGAGGAGAAAGAGCAGAAGGGAGATGTGTTCTGCATATATAACGCGAGAGAGGGTGGGAAGACGAGGGGAAGTGTGGGGAGGAGAGGGAAGTGTGGGAAGGAGAGGGAGGGGAAGGGAGGGGAGGGGAGGGAAGTGAAGGGAGGAGAGGGAAGTGAAGGGAGGAGAGGGAAGGGAGGGGAGGAGAGGGAAGGGAGGGGAGGGGAGGGAAGGGAGGGAAGGGAAGGGAGGGAAGTGAAGGGAGGAGAGGGAAGTGTGGGGAGGAGAGGGGAGGGGAGGGAAGGGAAGGGAGGGGAGGGAAGGGGAGGGAAGAGAAGAGAGGGAAGTGAAGGGAGGAGAGGGAAGTGTGGGGAGGAGAGGGAAGGGAGGGGAGGAGAAGGAAGTGTGGGGAGGAGAGGGAAGTGAGAAGAGAGGAGGAACGTAAGGGAAATGAGGGGAGACAAAGAAAATGAGGGAATTGAAGATATGAGGGTAGCAAGGAGAGAGGAGAAAAACGAAGAGAGAAGAAGGAAGTGAGGAGAGAAGAGAGACGAGGTAAGAAAAGAAGAAAATAGGGAAAGGAAGAAGAGATGAGGGGAAGTGAGGAGAGAAGAGAGACGAGGCAAGAAAAGAAGAGAATAGGGAAATGAAGAAGAGATGAGGGGAAGTGAGGGGAGACAGCCAGGAGACAAGAGCACCCATGAAGTAAGTCAAACGGAGTCTCGTACGCATTTCCCAGACACTGTGACAGGAGGCTTTGAATTGCCCGGGCAAGAGGAATGAATGTGCAGATGATTCGAGCAACTGCAAGTCATTTGTCTTGAGAGAAATTTAAATGGCTTATCTTGGGAACTGCAGGCGTGGATTGCTTTTTATTTATATTCTTAGATTTTTTTTAATGTCTGTCTGTTTCTCTTTGTGTTTGTCTCTACTTCTCTCTCTCTCTCTCTCTCTCTCTCTCTCTCTCTCTCTCTCTCTCTCTCTCTCTCTCTCTCTCTCTCTCTATCTCTCTCACATCATCTTTAGTCTTACTCCCACTCCCTTGCTCTCTACTCTCTCTCTCACTCGATCCATCTATCTGTCTGTATTTCTATCTTTGTCTCTACTCTCACTCTCACTCTCTCTCTCATAATTTTTATCCCACTCCCATTCCTTCTCCTTCCCTCCATCCTTCACTTTCCCTCTTCCCCTCCATCCCTCCTTCGCTTTCTCCTACTTCCCTCCCTCCCTCCTTCACTTCCAACTTCTTCCCTCCCTCCCTCTCTTCCTCCTTCGCTTTCTCCCTCCCTCCCCCCCCCATATATGGTTCAAGGAAAGAGCAGTGCCTAGGATACCAGTAATATCCTCAAGATCGACCCCTGGCTTCCCGGATACACATTCCTTTCGTAGAGCAAATGAAAAACAGCTAAAGAAAAAACAAAAACAAAAACAACAACGAGAGGAAAAACAAAAACAACAAAGAGAGTAGAACAAATGGATTACTTCAGACCCGGATCTATCTATTATTATCTTTTATTTCTTTGCTATTTCTATTTATCCTTTTTCCCTGGGGAATGAATCGAACACAATAAAGGTTTCGAAGCAATTATTTCGAAGCAATTTTCGAAAATATGAAGCACTATCAGTTCAACCGTTTTTTTTTCCTTTTTTTCTTTTCGTTTAATGTTATTTAATGCTACTTCTGTTACTGAAAGAGAGGGAGAGAGAGAGAGAAAGAAAGAGAGAGAGAGAGAGAGAGAGAAAGAAAGAGAGAGAGAGAGATGAGATGAGATAGTATGGAATTTATTCACAGGAACCTTAGGTAAAACCGTTATATTTATAATGTCCTCTAATGTCTGTTAGTAATATGTTGTCA
>NW_028234408.1:4389169-4396669 GCF_977035675.1 Penaeus japonicus | reverse complement strand
ATATATATATATATATATATACACACACATACACACACACACACACACACACACACACATACACACACACACACACACATATATAGGGTGTTGCACATATAAAAGTATAGTTTATATAACATACTAAAACCATTATAAATTATTTTTGTAAAACATGTTACCAAAAATATAAAATAGGCATAACGAATTGCAATTACTATAATACACCTATGTCATAATATCATATTTATTACAATACACAAAATCAATTTTATAGAATAGATTAATATATTAAAAAACATACGGGATTATCATAAGTACACGCATGATGGTTATACGCACATGTGTAAGTAACGCACACGAAAAACGCACAGCTTTTGAGTATGTCAGATCGAAATCAGTCGAAAGAATAAAAATTATTAAAAAATAGATAAAAATCCCTTCCTTTTATTGTATTTAAGAATATAATTAGGATCTTGTTTTATTTGCTTTTAATCTAATTAGGTCTCTTTATAAGAATATTACGATCTTAATAAACGTATTATTCATATATATATATTTTGTTAATATATCGCTTTTCACTTCATTAATTAAATCCTTTATATATTATCATACTCATTTAATCAATGATTGATATACTTCCTTTTATATACATTGGATTGAAATTAGTCGCAAAAAATAAAATAAAAAAAACAAGAAAACAAAAACAAAGAAAGTTCATCCCTTCTTTGTTTTTTGCATTTAAGAAAATAATTATGATCTTATCTTGCTTTTAATTATGTCTTTATTAAAAGAATATATCATTTTTCTTAATAAACGCTTTTTTTCAAAATATATCACTTGCCACTTGATTTAACTATCAAATTATAATCACACTCATTTGGTCAATGATTTACATACTTCCTTAAATATAAAAAAAACAACCCATATGAGTTTTCACACTTCACACGCGTTAAGAAAAGAAGAAAATGAGATAAAGCTTAAGTGCAATTAAACAGCTGAGAGAAAAGAGCGAGAGAGAGCGAGTGAGAGAGAGCGAGTAAGGGTGAGAGTGAGCGAGTAAGAGCGTAAGAGAGAGTGCGCGAGAGTTTAATAGCGCAAGAGAGAGAGCGATTAAGAAAGCGAATCCAAGAAAACGAATCCAAGAAAACGAATTCAAGAAAATGGATTCAAGAAAACGAATCCAAGAAAACGAATCCAAGAAAACGAATTCAAGAAAACGAATTCAAGAAAACGCGAATCCAAGAAAACGAATTCAAGAAAACGAATCCAACAAAATACGAACCCAAGAAAACGAATTCAAGGAAACGAATCCAAGAAAACGAATTCAAGAAAACGCGAATCCAAGAAAACGAATTCAAGAAAACGAATCCAACAAAATACGAACCCAAGAAAACGAATTCAAGGAAACGAATCCAAGAAAACGAATCCAAGAAAACGAATTCAAGAAAACGAATTCAAGAAAACGAACCCAAGAAAACGAATTCAAGAAAACGAATCCAAGAAAACGAATCCAAGAAAACGAATTCAAGAAAACGAATCCAAAAAAAACGAATCCAAAAAAAACGAATCCAAGAAAACGAATCCAAGAAAACGCGAATCCAAGAAAACGAATCCAAGAAAACGCAAATCCAAGAAAACGAATTCAAGAAAACGCGAATTCAAGAAAACGAATTCATGAAAACGGATCCAAGAAAACGAATTCAAGAAAACGAATTCAAGAAAACGAATCCAAAAAAACGAATCCAAGAAAACGCGAATCCAAGAAAACGCGAATCCAAGAAAACGAATTCAAGGAAACGTATCCAAGAAAACGAATTCATGAAAATGGATCCAAGAAAACGAATTCAAGAAAACGAATCCAAGAAAACGAATTCAAGAAAACGAATCCAAGAAAACGCGAATCCAAGAAAACGCGAATCCAAGAAAACGAATTCAAGGAAACGTATCCAAGAAAACGAATTCATGAAAACGAATTCAAGAAAACGAATTCATGAAAATGGATCCAAGAAAACGAATTCAAGAAAACGAATCCAAGAAAACGAATTCAAGAAAACGAATCCAAGAAAACGAATTCAAGAAAACGAATCCAAGAAAACGAATTCAAGAAAACGAATCCAAGAAAACGAATTCAAGAAAACGAATCCAAGAAAACGCAAATCCAAGAAATCGAATCCAAGAAAACTAATCCAAGAAAACGAATCCAAGAAAAGGAATTCGAGAAAACGAATCCAAGAAAACGTATTCAAGAAAACGCAAATCCGCGAATCCCAGAAAACGTGAATCCCAGAAAACACGAATCCGCGAAAACGCGAATCCGCGAAATCGCGAATCCGCGAAAACCCGAATCCGCGAAAACACGAAATCCAAGAAAGCAAGAGCGAAAGCGAAAAAAAAAACAAAAAAAAAAACAGAGAGATGAGTGAAAAAGAAAAAAAAAAGAAAGAAAAATCCAAAGAGAGAGCGTGTGTGCTATACTCACAGGGGATCTGACTGGATGCGTTATACTCACTCGGATTACAATCGTAGGCATTTATGCACTCTGACGTACGAAACTGGTGAATGAGTGCCGTCTTGCCTACGCCCGTGGCACCCACGATCGCCACGCGGTAGATGGTGGACTCGGCACCGGGTTCTGTCTCGGGGGTGCCAACCTGCTGTGGAGGGAGAGATAGAGGGGTTATTGTGGTGGTGGTGGGGGTGATAGTGGTGGTGGTGATGAGGGTGGTGGTGAGGTGGTGGTGGTGGTGGGTGGGTGGGTGGTGGGTGTGGTGATGATAGTGGTGGTGGTGAGGGTGGAGGTGATGGTGGTGGTGATAAGGGTGATGGTGATGAGGGTGGTGGTGATGAGCGTGGTAATAGCGATAGGAGTGGTGATAGTGGTGGTGATGATGTGATGATGATGATGATGATGATGATGATGATGAGGAGGAGGAGGAGGAGGAGGAGGAGGAGGAGGATGGTGATGATGAAAATGATGATGATGATGATGAAATAAAAAATTATAACAAAAACAACAAATGCTATAATACTGACAGCTTTAAAGTGAAAATATTAAGACCATCATTAACACTGCCAATAATCCAATAGCTTTGACCTAATTAACTTAATATCATCTAATTCAAAATGATGATAATACGAAGAATTTAAATCCAGAACAAGGGTAATAGTAACAATGGTAATGATAATAATAGCAATAGTAGTAACAGTATTAGTAGTAAAAGTAATAGTATAGTAAAAATAGTAATGATAATGATGATGATGTGGTGATGATGATGATGATGATAGCAATAACAATAACAATAATGATAATAATAATAATAATGATAATAATAACAATAATGATTATGATAATGATAATAATAATAATAACAATAATATTAATATCAATAAACACATAACATGAATCATATTGCCCTATAAACCATACTATATAAACAAAGTTAGCGTAACGTACTTTAATTATGTGGGACAAGGTCTTTGCTACGCCCATAAATGTAATATATTTTTTTTTATGCTAAACATTATGTCATGCAGTCATTTATATATATAACACATTTTTTTTTCTTTTCTTTCTACTAATAGACATCTGGCAACGATAATCTTATGGCATTGCAATATATACTTATGGTCTTTAGAAACATCCATAAATTGTCGTTGGTTATTTGCCACACACACACACACACACACACAAATACACACACAAATACACACACACACACAAATCACTTTTATAAACGCACCTTAACATACATTTCTCTTTTTCAAAAACACAAACTTAAATACAATTATACCTCAAACATTATCCCCTTAACACACAAACGTAAAGTTATTCAATCGGAAAAAATCTAAAATGCCATAGAGACGTTATTGCAAATCATTATTGATCAACATATGATACCAGAATAACGCATTACCGAAAATCTATTCACACATATAAGTACTTAGTTAAACATATTTCTTTGATATTGATATATTATTATCATTTTTTTTTTTTGTATTATTTTAATTCTTAATGCCAGTATATTATTATCATTACTATATCATGATTATTGGTTGATACTTTAAATGCTTCTGCTATCAATAATGGTAATAATGAAATGATAGTACTGGTGATGATGATGGTGGTGTTGATGATGATGATGGTGGTGGTTGTGATGATGATGGTGGTGATGGTGATGATGATGATGATGAGGAGGAGGAGGAAGTGAGGATGATGATGATGATGATGATGATGATGAGGAGGAGGAGGAGGAAGTGAGGATGATGATGGTGATGATAGATGAAATAAAAGGATGATTTAAAATAAGTTAAAATAAATAATGATAATAATAATAATAATAATTGATAATAAGGATTAGGAAGCAACATAATAGTAATAACAACAATTGTTTTAGTAAGTTACTCAATCGATTTATCTTAACTCCTAAATCCTCTCAAAGAGAATTTCTTATTCATCTTATTAATCTTATTAATCTATTTATTTTCATTTTCTATTTATTTTCTTCAAATCGCCACTAAGTCAATAACGGTCACGCTATGACGTCACAATTCGTATTCTTTATCTATCAATTCATTTTTAATTTATTTGTAAAATATTTTATGATCTTGTGATATCGTATGATCACGGAAGGTTCCTAATGATAATGGTAAAAATAATGGTGATGGTATTGGTGGTTATGGTGATAATGGTAATGATGATAGTCAGGGTGTTGATGGTGATTATAGTGGTTATGAAAGTGATGACGATAATAAAAGTGATGCTCATAAAAAATAACAGCATGGTGATGATAGTGTCGACTATAACCATAACTAAATACCAGTCACAGTAACCAAACCACCACCACCACAACTACCCCAACTACCACAAATACCACCCCTACCCACAAAACAAACAAACAAACAAACAAACAAACAAACAAACAAACAGCGTACCCAGCATCAATAACAAAAACAAAAAAAAAAAAAAAAAAAAAAAAAAAAAAAAAAAAAAAAAAAAAAAACACAGACAGACAGCAAGGCGCCACTAATAACAAACATACAACAACGACATAAGACGACAACATGGGAATCGAATCGGGAATGGGAATCGGGAATGGGAATGTGTGTGGGTGACAAGCTATTGTCCAGTGCTCGGCCGTGTCTCGTGAACTGACGCACGCACATACGCATACACACTCATATATGCATAATACATACATGACAGATACATGCATAAATTCATAAATTCATCATACGTAAAGGGCATATGTACATATATATTTACGTAAATATCACATTTATAGATATTTACATAAATAGCATACATATATGCATAATATATAAATGACACATACATATAAAAATTATATACATGCATACATAAATGATACATAAATGACACATACATGATACCTAAATCACACACACAAAAAAACACACACACATACACACATAACAAATGTTTTTGTTTGTTTGTTTGTTTCATGGTTTTATTGTTTCTTTCTATTCCATTTCTTCTTACTAAATACCTTTATTACCCCCCCTTTCCCCTTTTCCTTCATCTCTTCTTTTATTCTATTTTCTTCTTCTTCTCTTCCTTTGCCTTCTTCCTTTCTCACGTTCTTTCTATTCCCTATTTAGTCAGTCTTTTTATTATCACTTTTTCCACCTCCTCATCTTCTCTATCTCCTTTCCTTCATCGAATTTTTCCACTCTTCCTTGTTTTCCCTCCTCTCATTTTTTTCATTTTCCTTCTTATTCCCTTCTCCTTCGTTACTCACAATCTCCCCATTTCCTCCTCTTATTTCCCCTCACATTTCCTCCTCTTTATTCCTTTTATTTCTCATCTCATTTTCTTATTCATCTTCCTCATCCTCCTCTTCCCTCAGTTTCTTACCCATTTCCCCTCCTTTCATCCTCTCATTTTCTCATCCCATTCCCCTCACAATCCTATTCTTACATTTCATTCTCAATTCCTCCTCTCCTCTCATTTTCTTATCCTTTTCCTTTACAATCCTACGTTCTCATTTTCTCCTCCTCCTCCTCTCCCTTCGTTCTCTTTTCTTTTCTATTTCCTTTTCCATCTCAAGTTTATCATCACATTTCCTCTTCCTTCCCCTCCTGTCTGTCTGTCTGTCTGTCTGTCTGTCTGTCTGTCTGTCTGTCTGTCTGTCTGTCTGTCTGTCTGTCTGTCTGTCTATCTGTCTGCCTGCCTGTCTGCCCCTGTATCCTTGCCTCTTTTCCCCATCTCCCCATTCTCTCTCTCCCTTTCTCGCTCTCTCCTCTCTCTCACCCAGCCCCCCTCCTCTCTCTCTCTCTCATCCTCCCTCCTCTCTCTCCCCAATCCTCCCTCCTCTCTATCTCACTCTCCCATCCTCTCTCCTCTCTTTCTCCCATCCTTCCTCCACTCTCTCTCTCCCACCCCCTCTCCCTCCCTCCTCTCTCTCTCTCACCCCCTCTCTCTCCCTCCTCTCTCTCTCTCTCCCACCCACACTCCCTCCCCCTCTCTCTCTCCCTTCTTTCGTAAACTATTGAGTCTTTAAATACTTTCCTCTGTCTAGATTCCTTTGGAAAATTCTTTGGACTTTGGAGGTCACTAGATGGGGTGGTAATGGGGTGGGGGGGGGGTAAGGGGAGGGAAGATGGGAAGATGTGGAGGGAGGGAGGGAGGGACAAGAAGGAGAGGGGGAATAGAGGGAAGAGGAGGGGAGGGCGGGGTTGGTGGGAGGGGAAGGGGAAGAATGGGAAGGGGGAAGGGGAGAGGGAAGATAGAGAAAGGTATAGGGAGGGAGAGAGGGAGGGGGAAGGGGAAGAAGGGGGAGGTAGTAGGGAGAAGAGACGGAACGAGAGGAAGGGAGGAAAAGGGTGGGGGTGGGGGGGAAGGGAGGAGGAGGGGAAGGGCGGGAGATAAGGGGTAGAGGCAAGGGTAGCAAGGGAGGAAGGAGGAAGGTGAAGAGCAAAAGATAGGAGGAAGGGAAGATAAGGAGTAAGGAATAAAGACAAGGAGAGAGAGAGAGAGAGAGAGAGAGAGAGAGAGAGAGAGAGAGAGAGAGAGAGAGAGAGAGAGAGAGAGAGAGAGAGAGAGAGAGAGAGAGAGAGAAAGAGATAGATAGATAGAGAGATAGATAGATAGATAGATAGATAGATAGATAGATAGATAGATAGATAGATAGAGAGAGAAAGAGAGAGGAAGAAGAGGTTATAAAGGAAGAGAGAGAGGAAGAGTTAAGAGGGAAACAAGCTTCTAGCAAGATCAGAAAGATTATCCTTTTTACTCGATGATTACAGACCGAACCATGTGTCGTCGTTGGCGGAAAAATTCCCAAGAGGCAAAAATGGAAGTACCCCCTCCCCCTCCCAAAAAAAAAAAGAAAATGAAATAAAAACAAATAAATAAATAAAATGATAGAAAAATAAAAATAAATGAATAAATAAAAGGATAGAAAAATAAAAATAAATAAATAAATAAAGTGATAGAAAAATAAAAATAAATAAATAAATAAAATGATAGAAAAATGAAAATAAATAAATAAATAAAAT
>NW_028234408.1:4381669-4384169 GCF_977035675.1 Penaeus japonicus | reverse complement strand
TTTCCTCCTCCTCTTTCTCCTCTTCCTCCTCCTCCTCCTTTCTCTTTCTTTCTCTTCACCCGAACAGCAGATGGCGAGAGACATTCCATGGGTCGAGTTACAGCGATTTGACAAAAAAGAATAAAACGTTTTCTAGCAGGAATATTCAGTGTCTTGATATTACGAGTGATATTGAGCGTGTAAAATTCTGTGAACAGAGATATATAAAATTCGAGTAATATGTATCACTCTCTGTTTCTGTCTCTGTCTGTCTGTCTGTCTGTCTGTCTGTCTGTCTGTCTATCTGTCTCTCTCTCTCTCTCTCAATACAATACAAAATAAAATAATAATAATACAATACAAATAAATCATCACTATCAATTCCTCTCCCCCTCCCTTCTCCTTCTCCCCTCCCCCCTACCCCCAAAGAATCTCCCAGAAGCATTTGCCGGTGAGAATAATCACAGGCGAAGGACCCCTGTTAGTTTCCCTCCAAACGACCATTAACAACCATTAACGAGGCTGTTAATGGGTGTCGTCTCTTGTTAGTACTTCGAACTACCAATTTCCAAAAATCACATTGATATGAGCTTGTTTTTAAGAACACGGTCATGAAGAACATGAGGAGTGAGAATATTATGAGTGAAGTACAGGTTTCAAGAGAATAAAAAAAAAAAGATAATAATAATAATAATAATAATAAAATATATAAGAATAATGAAAAGCAAATTGGTAAATAAATGAAAACTAAAAAAGGACGAAGAACAAGATCGAAATGAGTTGTGAAAGGAAAGTGTCTGTAAAAAAAAAGAAAAAAAAAGAAAAATGGGTTGTAAAGAACACGCAGAACAAGAAGAACAGGCTATAATAAGAAGAACAAGAAGAGGGAAGAGGAACAATGCGAAGAAAATGAATAACAAGAACATGAAGACTAGAACAGACCATTGAAAATGACGCAATATAGAGGAAGTAAGATAAAAACAATAAAAAGAATGAGAAACAAAAAACACCTAAATAAGACGTCAGGGCGGGGTCAGGGGTCAGGGAGGGGGGGTAAGGATAAGGGTATGGGGGTGTAAGGTGGGGGCAAGGGGGAGGATGTGTGACACAATTGTCGCTATGACAATACGTTAATAATAATAAATATAATAATTAATAATAATAATAATAATAAACAAGCGGAGAACAAGAATATGTTAATAAGATAGTAACACTAAGCAACGGGCGCGGGTGGGGGTAAGGGGGTAAGGGGGGGTGACAAGTGGGTGGGTGTGAGACATCCTCTTTGTACTTCGTGACGTAACGAAATCGGAACTAGGCTGGAGTTCGTTATAAGAGAGAGAGAGAGAGAGATCATGAGAAAAAGAGAGAGAGAAAGAGAGTGAGAGAAAGAGAGAGAGAGAGAGAGAAAGAGAGAGAGAGAGAGAGCGATCATGAGAGAGAGAGAGAGAGGGAGAGAGAGCAATCACGAGAAAGAGAGAGAGAGAGAAAGAGAACGATCATGAGAAAGAGAAAAAAAAAAAAAAAAGAAAAAAAAAAAATAACGAAAGAAAAAAAAAGAAAAAAGAGAGAAACAGCACGACCCTAGTACCTCAAAACCACTAGCACCCCCACCCCCTCCCCCCCGGCATGCAAGCAGCCACTGAGAGACCTTCCTTCTGGCCGATCAATTTCCATCCAATAAACGGTGCTACTTTGGCTACGATCTATTGATTTCCGACCGGCGGGTGCTCTCCATGCAGGGCCCGGGCGGGGTGGAGTAGGGACGGGGGGAAGGGAGGGAGATGGGGGAGGGGGATGGGGAGGGGAGAGGTGTGGGTGGGGGAGAGGTGAGGAGGGGGACTGGGGGTGGGGGAGGGGAGAGGTGTGGGTGGGTGGAGGGGAAGGTGTGGGTGGGGAGGGGGAGAGGTGTGGGTGGGTGGGGGAGGGAGAAGTGTGTGTGTCTGGGGGAGGGAGAGGGGAAGGGGAGAGAGGGAGGGGGAGGGGAGAGGTGTGGGTGGGGGTGGGGAGGGAGAGGTGTGTGTGGGGGGAAGGTGTGTGTGGAGACGGTGGATTTTGTGTGTGTATGCGTGTGTGTTGGTGTGTGCGTGCGTGCTGGTGTGTGCGTGCGTGCTGGTGTGTGCGTGCGTGCTGGTGTGTGCGTGCGTGCGTGCGTGCGTGTAGGTGCGTGTGCATGTGCAAAAATAAAGCACATACTAAGCAAATCAACAACAACATAAGTCCACAAAAAAACAAGAACCCAATCAAATCAATAAACAAAATTAACAAATCACATCCCCCCAAAAAAAAAATCACCCCCCAACCAAAAAAAAAAAAAAAAAAAAAAAAAATCCGCAATATCTCTAAAGAGCAATCTTATGCAACGGCAGATGACGCAACGGCAGAGAACTTGCACAAGGTCTGCTGACGACGCCCATGACGAACCCACGAAGGAAAACAAGGTCAAAGCAAATGACTGTGAACCTGAGGCATGAATTGCCGAGCTTCAGTTGGCGTTTCAGAAGACGCAATGACGTGTGTG
>NW_028234408.1:4368619-4371569 GCF_977035675.1 Penaeus japonicus | reverse complement strand
ATTTCAATTTCAATTTCAACTACCTTTGTAGGCTATTTTTTTTTTTCTCTCTCTCTCGCTTTCCGTTCCTCTCTCTGCTCCTTCTCCCTTTTCCCTGACCCCGTCTTCCCTACCCTCAGCCTCACTCTCTTCCTTACTCTCTCGCTTTCTCCCTCTCCCTCATCCCTTTTCTTCCTTCTCCTCACTCTCTTCTCTGACTTTTACCTACTCCCTCTCCCTCACCCTCTTCCCTCATCCTCTTTCTCCCTCAACCACATCCTCTTCCCTACCCTCTCCCTCTTCCTCACCTTCACCCTCTTCCCTACCGTCTCCCTCATTCTCTCCCTCTCCCTCACCCTCTTCCCTAACCCTTACCATCTCCCTCACCCTTATTCCCACCCTCTCCTCTCACAGTTGCTCACTCACGTACCCTCGACCTCGCTTATCACCACCTCCCAACCCCAACCTCCACCCCCAACCCTCCACGCTCTCCCCCCTACTTCCTCCCTCCCTTCTCCCCTCCTCCCCTTCCCTCCCTCCCTTCTCCCTTCTTCCCCTTCCTCCCTTCTCCCACCCCCATCCCTCCACGCTCTCCCCCCTCCTTCCCTTCCTCCCTTCTCCCACCCCTATCCCTCCCTTCTCCCACCCCTATCCCTCCCTTCTCCCCCCTCCCCCTCCTCCCTTCTCCCACCCCCATTCCTCCACGCTCTCCCCCCTCCTTCCTCCCTTTCTCCCCTTCCTCCCCTCCCTCCCATCCTCCCTCCCTCCCTTCCTCCCTCCTCCCCCCCTCCCCCCTCCTCACCTCGAGGGAAGCACGAATCAGATATTGACGCAACGAACCGCAAGTCTCTGTGTCAGTTCAGCATTAAAACCTCCAGGAATGAGACCGAATCAGAAATGAATCTTGATTGAAATGATTTCCGTCCAGCGTCATCAAGCGAACGCATTTTCGGGACACGATGACTTGTTTTAGGGGTAAAAGAGGGGAGGAGGGATGGGAGGGGGAAGGGGGTGAGGAAGAGATATGGGGGAAGGGGGGAAGGGGATGAAAGAGAGAAGGGGGAGGGGGAGGGGGAATGGGGGAATGGGAGAAGGGGAAGAGATAATGGGGAATTGGGGAAGGGTGAGGGGGAGAGAGAATGGAGGAAGGGGAAGAGAGAATGGGGGAAGGGGGAGGGGGAGAGAACTGGGGGAGAGGAAGAGAGAAAGAGGGAAGGGGAAGAGAGAATGAGGGAAGGGGAAAGGGGAGGGGGAGGGAGGGGGAAGGGGGAGAGGAAGAAAGAATGGGGGAAGGGGGAAGGGGAAGAGAGAAAGGAAGGAGGGAGGAGAGTTAGATGGAAGGAAAGGGGGAAGGGGAAAGGGAAGGAAGAAGGGGAAGGGGAGGAGGAAGAAGGGGAGGGGGAAAGGGGAAGAGAGAATGGGGGAAGAAGGGGAAGGGGAGAGGGAAGGGGGAAGGGAGAAGAGAGAAAGAGAGAATGGGTGGGTGAATGGGAAGAGGAAGGGGGGATACGGTAAGGAGGGAGGTGTTGGCAAGGTGGCTTGACTTGGCATGGGTTAGAGACAGGGAAGGGGAAGGGGGGGAGGCAGGGAAGACGAGAAGGGATAAAACGGAAAAGGCAGGTGGGGAAAAGGTGAGAAGAGAGAAAAGGCAGGAGAGGAGAAAGAAACGAAGAAGGAAGAGAGAAAGAGGGGAGAGAGAAGAAAGAGGAGAGAAGGTGGGAAGAGGTAGCTAGGAGGAATGAAGAGCGAACGGGGAAAGACGAAGGAGAAGAGAACGACAGCGAAAAGACGCGAAAGGAGAAACGAAAAGAAAGAGAGAAAAAAAGAGATAAAAATAAGAGAGAGAGAAAGATAGAGAAAGAGAGAAAGAGAGAGAGAGAGAGAGAGAGAGAGAGAGAGAGAGAGAGAGAGGGAGAGAGAGAGAGAGAGAGAGAGAGAGAGAGAGAGAGAGAGAGAGAGAGAGAGAGAGAGAGAGAGAGAGAGAGAGAGAGAGAGAGAGAGAGAGAGAGAGAGAAAGAGAGAAAGAAAGAAAGAGAGAAAGAAAGAGATAGAAAGAAAGAGAAAGAAAGGAAAAAAAGAAAAGAAAAAAAATAGAATAAAGAAAAACAATAAGCGAAAAAAGGTGGCAAGGCGAAGGGAAGGGGGAAGGCGAAAGGAAAGGAATAGTGCCAAAGAGTGCCAAACCTGAGTGAGGGGATGTTTACAAACACCCCTTGGCACCGGGACACACTCCTCGTCCCAGAGTTTCCTTTAACACGAAGGGAATGCACTCTTACTTCGCAAATTAGATTCCGCGCTGAAGGTGTGGGACAAGAAATCAGCTGTTTTTTTTTTTTTTTTTTATGAAGTCACGTTTCCGAGTGTGAAAAAATAATGAGGGTGGTGGGGAAGGGTGTGTATTCGTGTGTGTGTGGGTGTGTAGTTTTGTGTGTGTGTGTGTGTGTGTGTGTGTGTGTGTGTGTGTGTGTGTGTGTGTGTGTGTGTGTGTGTGTGTGTATTTGTGTGTGTGTTGTGTGTGTAGAGAGAGAGACTGATAAAGAGAGAGATAGATAGATGGATATACAGAGAGAAAGAGAGAGAGAGAGAGAGAGAGAGAGAGAGATAGAGAGAGAGAGGAGAGATAAAGAGAGCAAGAGAGTAAACGAGAGAAAGAGAGAAAAAAAGGACAATAAACAGACAAACAGACAGACAGACACACACAAAAAAAATCTCACGAACAAGCCCTTCTCGTATTCAAAGCTTAATAAACAATTCTCCTTCCCCTCCCCCTCCCCCTACATCCCCATCCCAACCCCACTCCCCTCCCCCTACCACCACCACCCCTTCACTCTCGCTCCCTTCTCTATTTACTCGTCCTCCGCTTTCCCTTCCCACTCGCAACCAACGAGGAGTAAACGAGGGTTGATTCGAGAGTTGTTTTAGGTGTGGACCCCCCCATTCACTCGCAAGCACTCGAGTTTTTGCTTTCATC
>NW_028234408.1:4333766-4346266 GCF_977035675.1 Penaeus japonicus | reverse complement strand
ATGCATATAATGAATAATCTAAGCTAAAGGTCGGTAAATATTAGGCGGTAACCTATCTTTTCTTTTCTCCTCATCTCTCCCAAACACCCCCTTCTCATCCCTTCTTCTTCTCTCTACTCTCGGCCATCTTCCAGCTCCTTTCTCCGCCTTTTCTCAGGTCCGTCCCGTTTTGTTGTGCCATTCCATCCCTTACTTGACTTACTTTCTTTATATTTACTTCCCTACATCCATATTTTTCTTTTTTTTTTTTCTTTTCCCTCCCCTCCCGTCCCTTATACCTCAGTCCCTTCTTTCTCTCCTCCTCTTCCCCTCCCTCCCTCCCTCCTTCCCTTCTCACCCTCCCTCGGTCTCCTCCTCCTCATCCCTCATCCTCCCTCTCTGTCCTTCCTTCCCGTTCCTCCCCCTCTACCTCCTCCCTCTATCCCTCCTCCTAGTCCTCATCACTCCCTTCCCTTTCATTTCCCCACCCTCCCTCCCGCTCCCCCCCTCAGTCCCTTCCTTCTCTGCCTTCTCTAACCCCTTTCCCTCGCCTTCCCCTCCATATCATCCCCCCTTCCTTCCCTCCGATCTATCCCTCCCTCCTCTCACCCCCCAGGTCCCCTTCCATCCCCCTTCCCTTTCCTGTCCCTCCCTCCATCACACCCCTCCCTCCATCCCATTCCTCCCACCATCCCTCCCTCCATCTCTCAGCTCCCTTCCCACATCACTTCTCTGCTCCCTCAGTCCTTCCTCCCCACTATTATACCTCTCTCTCCCTCAGTCCCTTCCTTCTCTGCCTTCCTTCCCTTCCTCCCTCCCATCCCACCCTCCCATCATCAGTCCCTTCCATCTCTGCCTTCTATCCCTCCCTCCCTCCCTTCCCACCCTCCCTCCCTCCCTCCCTTCCTTCCCTCCCTCCATCCCTCCCTCCCTCCCTCCATCCCTTCCCACCATCCCTCTCTCCCTCAGTCCCTTCCATTCTCTTCGATCCTTCCCTATCCTCTCCTCCCTCTTACCATCGCCCACACAATATCCACAACCGACATCCCAGACGTCGAAACGACCCCAATATACGTACAAGCGTTTAGTGATGTCGGCAAAATAATCAACGCGAGCCTGTGCATTTTTGCAATCGAGGCTGAATTAATATGTGAATGAAAAAAATGGGATCATGCATAATTGGTTACTGCATTTAATCGTGTCCATGAATATTTTAGGGGCTCAGCCTAGTACGTGTATGAATTTTATTTTGCGGGGGGTTATATTTGCAAGCGGGTGTGTGTTGGCGAGCGTGTGTGTGTGTGTGTGTTGGGGGGGGGGGGGTTGGCGTGTGTGTGTGTGTGTGGGGGGGGGGGTGGGAGGGCGGTTGGGGTGTGTGTGTAGTAGGAGTGTGTGTGTTTGTGTGTGGGGGGGGGGTTGTGTGTGTGTATGTGTGTGCTGGCGTGTGTGTTTGTGTGTTTGTGTGTTTATGTGTTTGTGTGTGTGTGTGTGTGTGTGTGTGTGTGTGTGTGTGTGTGTGTGTGTGTGTGTGTGTGTGTGTGTGTGTGTGTGTGTGTGTGTGTGTGTGTGTGTGTGTGTGTGTGTGTGTGTGTGTGTGTGTGTGTGTGTGTATGTGTGTGTATGTGTAGGATTCCTAGACCATGTCTTTCCTCCTAGAGCCAATATTGCAGTCATTGTAGTCATCTCTAGGAAACCATATACTAGACAAGAGTAACCTTAATTCCCTAAGTATTATGTGTCTACATCTATTCATATATCTACGAACATATCAAACGTAAATGAATAGTTACTGTTATACTTCAGGGAATATATCAATTTATAGAAAAAAAAATCTACGTCCCTCACCAAACTCTGACCGATCTATAGACATATATGAATAAAAGAATGAACCAGGAATTTAAAAAATGTCTATATTGTTAGAGAAACAATGCGAAAGGTCAAACAAAAGAGATCAGGCACAAGCTCGGGACACCACAGGTCAAAGGTCACCGAGACGTGGCTTATTCTCTTCAATTTTTTACAGCTGATGCAACAATGAAGGCGCCACCGGCAAGCCGCAATAACTCTAACTGCAAAAATAACAAAACAAAGAGAAAAACCGAGTTAGACAATAACACAGCTATCTAGAACACTAAGCGACACATACATAGCCACACACAGATAAACACACATACATACAACACAAACACACATACACATCCACATACACATACACCCACTTACAACACATTCACATCCACATACACCCACATACAATACAATCACACATCCACATCCACATATACATACACCCACATACAATATAATCACACATACAAATTCACATACACATACACCCACATACAACACAAACACACATCCACATCCACATACACATACAGCCACATACAACATAATCACACATACACATTCACATCCACATACAGACATACAAACACACATACACCCACATACAGACATACAAACACACATAGAACACAATCACACCCATAGGCGCACGTAGAAGAGTCTGTTCACTTTCGAGCAGGTTAATAAAGGTTCACTTTAAGTCTACTTAACAGAGATGAGGTTGCCAAGGGATTGTGCGTGTGCGTACCATCACGAGGGGGCAAAATCGCGTGCGCACATCTTATTCTATGCGACCTATTTCGTTCATGTAAACATACTTGTCCACGCACATTCAAGCACGCACACTCACACACACACACACACACACACACAAGTATATGTGCAAAGTGTGTGGTGAACTTAGAGGCGGAAGGGACTTACAGTACATACACATAAGCTGTACCTTTGTAGTATGTACGTTTCGTGTTGTTTATTACCTAACTTGATATGTATATATCAATATTGATCTATATATATATCTATATATATATATATAACTATATATATATAATATATATATAAATATACTAAATATCAACTATATATATATATATATATATATATATATATATATATATATATATATATATACAACAACACACACACACACAACACACTCACACACACACACACACACACACACACACACACACACACACATATAACACACCCACAAAAAAATATATATATTATATATATATATATATACATATATATATATATATATATATATATATATATATATATATCTATATATATATTATATTTATTATATGACATCGCTTGATTACCAATACTTAAAAAATGATTCGACCACATCCCAGTGTAATGAAGGAATAAAGACAAATAACAAATCTAAAGTGACAGAAACCTTATGCCAAGTAAAGTGACGTCTTAAAAGCAGGGAGCAGTTGCTTGCGACTTTGATGATGGCTTCAGATTTACACGGCAGTTTAGATATGTTTGTCGGGCTTTTGCTCTCCATCTGGATGCTGTATGTTGCTCTGTTCAGCAAAGGAGGTTGACTTTGCGTTGTGTCTGTGAAGTGGTTGATGTATCACGAGCTTAGACGTAGCTACAGATACTGACACATGAGAGTTTGAATATATATATATATATATATAATATATATATATATATATATATATATATATATATATATATATATATATATATATACATACATACAAATACACATACACATACACATACACACAAACATGCATGTAAACATTCCATACATACACCTAACATAACATAAACACATACAAACGCAAGCACAAACAAACTCACACAAACACACACCCATACATACCCATACACATAAAGACAAACATAACCAAACATACGCACACACATCCAACCATACGCACACCCAGCCATACATACACAAGCACATCCAAGCACCCACGCAGGAACACATCCACAGGCGCACGAAAAAAAAGAGGAAGCAGGAGACTCGTACATGCATAAACATGCTCGAAAAAATCTTGACACTATGGAGAGTGTAAACAAAGAAAAAAAATAGAACCTATTTCGTAAATGTACTCACGATTAGAGAATTCCCTACATCCCATTTCCGGCTTATCGGCTTCTGGACTCTAAAAGGTCTACTGATGTCATTGCCAGAAATACAAATCCCCTCCTTTTTTTTTTTATTTGGTCTCACCTCTCACGCCAAATAACAGCTGAAATAAAATTGTCACATTTTTTCATTTTTTTTTTTTTTTGGCAATCATTGAACTGCGAAAAGTCTATATATTTGGTCGAACTCATCAAACGAGGTTAAGCGACCTTTGATCTGCCGTAATATAGCCAACTTGACCTAACCTATATGCATATATTACTTCTACTTATACTTAGTTATCGTCATTAAAGAACGTAAAACCACATACATACTTGTACTTGATATTTCTTTAAAAAAATGCTTATATTTCATTTTCGTCATTCATGTACAATATTCAATGCCCCCTCCCCACCCCTCCTCCTCCTCCTCGCTCCCTCCTCATCCTCCTACCTCCTCCTCCTCCCTCTTCCTCTCCTTCCTCCTCCCCCTCCTCCTCTCTCCTCTCTCCTCCTTTCTTCTCACTCCTTTCTTCCTCCTCTTCCTCCTCCTCCTGCCCTCCTCCTCTCCTCTTCCTCCTCCTCTCTCCATCACTCACTCCCCTCCTCCTCCTCCTCCTCCTCCTCCTCCTCCTCCTCCTCCTCCTCCTCCTCCTCCTCCTCCTCTCACACTCGTCTCCCACTGTCCTCCTCTTCGATTCACATTGTGCCGATATTCGTGGCTTGCAACTACTCTGATGCTCCCCTTTAACTGCCTGCCCTAGCCCCCTCCCCCCCTCACACCTCCTATTCCCCTTCTCCTTTCCCCTCTTCCTCAACCCTTCCTCCTTTCCCCGCTTCCTCAATCCTTCCCTCCACTTCCTTTCTTCGCTCGTCCCCCCCCTTTTCCTCTAACTCCTTCTGCTCGTTTCCCCTCCTGTCCCAACCATTGTTCCCCCTTTCCCCTCTTCCTCAACCCTTCTCTTTTCCCCTCTTCTTCAACCTTTCTCTTCCTCCTTTCTCCTCTTCCTCAACCCTTCCCTCCCTCCTTTCCCTTTTCCCCTCTTCCTCAACCCTTCTCTTCCTCCTTCTTCCTTTTCCCTCTTCCTCAACCCATCCCTTCCTCCTTCCTCCTCTTCCTCAACCCTTCCCTTCCTCCTTTCCCCTTTCCCCTCTTCCTCAACCCTTCCCTTTCTCCTTCCTCCTTTCCCATCTTCTTCAACCTTTCCCTTCCCCCTTTCCCCTCTTCCTCAACCCTTCTCTTCCTCCTTCCTCCGTTCCCCTCTTCCTCAACCCTTCCCTTCCTCCTTTCCCCTTTCCCTTCTTCCTCAACCCTTCTCTTTCTCCTTCACCCTTTCCCCTCTTCCTCAACCCTTCTCTTCCTCCTTCCTCCCTTCCCCTCTTCCTCAACCCTTCTCTTCCTCCTCCCCCTTTCCCTTCTTCCTCAACCCTCTCCCTTGTACTTTACCCCTTCCTCCTCCTTCCCCTTCCTCTTCCCCATGCCCCTCATACTCAATCTCACTCTCCCCTTTCCCCTGTATTCCTCCCTCGTTCCTCCTTCTTACCCTCATGCCCTTCCTTTGAATCATATTCTGAACCTTGTCCTTCACTGTTACTCCCTCACTCAATGCAAGCATACCCATTGTTACTCCCTCACTTAATTCATACTCACTCTTACTCCCTCACTCAATGCAGGCATACCGACTGTTACTCCCTCACTTAATTCATACTCACTCTTACTCCCTCACTCAATGCATCATAGTCACTGTTACCCCCTCCCTTAATTCATTCTCACTATTACTCCCTCACTCAATACAGGCATATTGACTGTTACTCCCTCACTTAATTTATGCTCACTCTTACTCCCACACTCAATGCAGGCATACCCACTGTTACTCCCTCATTTAATTCATATTCACTATTACTCCCACACTCAATGCAAGCATACCCATTGTTACTCCCTCATTTAATCCATACTCACTCTTACTCCCTCATTCAATGCAGGCATATCTACTGTTACCCCCTCACTCCAACTGACCTCTCCAGAAGGGCAGCAAAAGGTTCCATATCCCTCAAGAGTATCATTCACCTATCTATCTATCTATTTATCTCTCTTTCTATATATATATCAACTGAGAATAAGAAAACTAAACGACCCGGATTCAAGTACGAACGCAAGCACGAACGCACGCACGCACGCATTGCCCGGGGGAGGGGTGGGGTGGGGGGAGTTGATCCATTATTGAGGGCTTTTCGTCCTCATGCCTCATAAGCCCCTCTTGGCAGCATGGATGAGGTAACCAACGGGAACGAACGGGCGATATGTTGAAAGGCTTGGTGTTAAGGGTGTGAGATATGTTGTTATTGTTTTCTCTCTGTTTCTATTTTTGTTTCTATTTGTTTTTTTTTGTCTGTCTGTGTGGCTGGCTGGCTGGCTGTCTTTTTGTCTGTCTGTCTATGTCTATGTTTCTGTTTCTGTCCCTCTCTCTCTTTTCCTATTTTTCCCTATTTTTCTCCTTCTCCTCCTCCTCCTCCTCCTCCTCCTCCTCCTCCTCCTCCTCCTCCTCCTCCTCCTCCTCCTCCTCCTCCTCTTCCTCCTCCTCCTCCTCCTCTTCTACTCCTCCTTACTACTCCTCCTCACTCCGCCTAATCTCTCCTTCTCCTCCTCCTCCTCCCCTCCCTTCTCCCTCTCCTCCTCCTCCTTCTCCTCCTCCTCCTCCTCCTCCTCCTCCTCCTCCTCCTCCTCCTCTTCCTCCTCCTCCTCCCTTACTTTCTTCTACTACCTTTCCCTTTCCCTCTCCCATTCGCTCCTCCCCTCCTTCCCTCCTTCCCTCCTTCCCTCCTTCCCTCCTCCCCTCCTCCCCTCCTTCCCTCCCACCCCTGATCCAGCCCTGAGTGACAGCACTGAAGTCCTTCTCCGTCCACACTATCGCCCCAGGGAAGAGGAGAAACCACAGCACCGCCCACGCCCGCACGCCCACGTCTCCACAAGTTCCTCTCCTTCTCCACAGCTTATTCCTTTGAGAGGCCTTCAACTGTCCACGCCAGAGTTAATCGAGTGATCCGATACCGAACTTCTTCCCCATTCTCTACCTTTCCCCTACCTCTATTCTCCTTCTTCCTTATCCCTCTTCCTCTCTTCGTTCTTCTCCACCTTTCCCCTATCCCTGTCCTCCTTCTTCCTTATCCCTCTTCCTCTCTTCGTTCTTCTGCCATAGCCTCTTCCTATATACCCTCTTTCTTCTCTATCTCTCTTCCTCTCTTCGTTCTTCTGCCATGGCCTCTTCCTCTTTACCCTCTTTCTTCTCTATCTCTCTTCCTCTCTTCCCTCTTCTCCCATAGCCTCTTCGCTCCTTCTTCTCTATTCCACTTCTCCCATAGCTTCTTTCTCTCTACCTTCTTTCTTCCCAACCTCTTTTCCTCTCATCCCTCTTCTCCTCTAGCTTCTTCTTCTCTTTCCTCCTTCCTTTCTATCCCTCTTCCTCCATTCTTTCTTATCCAATGGTCCCTTCCCCTCTTCCCTCTTCTCTTCTAACCTTCTCTTCCTCTTCTCTCATTGCTTCCCTAACCCTATTCTCTCTTGTTCTCTACACCCTCTTCCCCCCTCCCCCCCCCCCTTCTCTTCCTTCCCCTCTTCCCCTTACGTCAGCTGCAAACGCTCTCTGACGCACTGGCTGACTTGCTCTAACACCCAGGCGTATTTCCCCTATCCTTGTGTGATGTCTCTTGTCTTCTCTTCTGTTCCCTTTTCTCCTTTCTCTTCTCCTCTCCTCCCCTCTCTTCTGTTTTCTTCCTTTCTCCTCTCCTCTCTTCTGTTTTCTTCCCTTCTCCTCTCCTTTCTTCTGTTTTCTTTTCTTCTCCTCTCTTGTCATCTCCTATGTTTTCTCTCTACTACTTTATATTTTTCTCCTCTTTCTTAAACTTCTCTCTCTCCCTTCTTCTCTCCTCCTCCTCCTTTTCCATCCCCCCCCCCTCTCCTCTTCTTTCTACCCCCCCCCATCCCACCCTCCTTCCTTCCGCCCATCTCCCTTCGCGAAATGGAATTCGTGACTCGACATTAACTGGAATCGGTCGGGCTCTCTTCCCGACCCTCGTTCCCGAACACTAGTTCCCGACGTCCGTTCTCGAAAACTCGTTCATGAGTACACATGTTCCCGCACTACCTGCTTTGTTCCCGTCCACGAACACTCGTTCCCGAAGCACCCGTTCCCAAACACCAATATCCCGAAAACCGTTCCCGGAACAACCATTCCCGGACACTCGTTCCCGAAACAGCTGTTCCCAAGCACCAATATCCCGACATCCGTTCCCGGAACTACAATTCCCGAAAACCCGTTCCCGAAGCACCCGTTCCCAAACACCAATATCCCGACATCCGTTCCCGGAACTACAATTCCCGAAAACCCGTTCCCGAAGCACCCGTCCCCAAACACTAATATCCCGACATCCCAAAACAACCATTTCCAAACACTCGTTCCCAAACACCAATATCCCGACATTCGTTCCCGAAACATCCGTTCCCGAAACAACCATTCCCAAACACTCGTCCCAGACCTACTCGTTCCCAAGCACTCGTCCCAAACCTACCCGTTCCCAAACACTCGTTCCCAAACACCACTATCCCGGCATCCGTTCCCGAAACAACCATTCCCAAACACTCGTCCCAGACCTACCCGTTCCCAAGCACTCGTACCCAAACACCAATACCCCAACATCCGTTCCCAAAGACTCGTCCCAGACCTACCCGTTCCCAACCACCGAGATTCCCTTAATGTGAAGTAATGTGTACCAGCAGCTGGCGCGTTCCCTCCGGCCGTTCGTGCGAGGAAAGCAGTCCTTATTGGCATCATGGCGAAGGGAGATCGGAAGAACTATTTTGGAATGGGAATTGTTTCGGAATGGTTTTTCGATTAAGGGATGTACGTATTGGTGCTTTTGATTGTGTATGTAGGGGCACATGTATATATGGATACGTGTGTGTGTGTTTGTGTTTATGTTTGTGTGTGTGTGTGTGTGTGTTTGAGTTTGTGTTTGTGTGTGTTTGTGTGTGTGTGTGTGTGTGTGCGTGTGTGTGTGTTTGTGTGTGTGTTTGTGTACGTCTTTGTGTGTGTGTGTGTGTGTGTGTGTCTCTGTGTGTGTGTTTGTGTTTGTGTGTGTGTGTACACTTAAATAGCCCTCTCTGTATCTCATTATGCCCTGAAAAAGCAATATAACGAAAAAGCCTTCGGCATATTCATGTTTTTCCTTCCTTTCTCTTTATCATTTTGTGTACATCTCAATCAACATGAAACACACACACAAATAAACATACGCACACAATATATAACAATGCGAATAATACATAATAACACAAAGAGCATATAATAAAAAAATAAAAAAATCTGTGACTGCGAAATCATGTCTATTAACATACGTGATTCGTGGGATTATCAGGTAATCGAGTTAGTTAGACGGTGTTTTCCACTTGGGTGCATGTGATATGTGAGAGGGAGGGAGAGGGAGAGGGAGAGAGAGAGAGAGAGAGAGAGAGAGAGAGAGAGAGAGAGAGAGAGAGAGAGAGAGAGAGAGAGAGAGATGGGAGGGAGGAGAGAAAGAGAGAAGAGAGAGAGAGAGAGAGAGAGAGACGAGTGAGGAGGATGAGATCGAGAGAGGAGGAGGACGAGAGAGAGAGAGAGAGAGAGTGAGAGAGATGAGAGGAGAAAGGGGGGGGGAGAGAGAGGAAGTGAGGAGAGAGCCGGAAGGGAGGGAGAGAAAGAGAGAGAGTCAGGGAGTGAGAGTGGAGAGAGAGAGAGAGAGAGAGTGAGAGAGAGAGAGAGAGTGAGAGAGTGAAAAGAGATCGATGAGGAGGAGAGGAGGAGTGAAAGTGTGAGAGAGAGAGGGGGGGGGTAGTGAGAGAGTGAGAGAGAAAAAGAGAAAAAGAACGAGGAAGAAAGAGAGAGAAATGAGAGTGAGGAGAGAGAGAGTGAGAGAGAGACGAGAGAGAGAAGAGGAGTGAGGAGAGAAGATTGAGGACGAGAGAGAGTCGATGGAGAGAGAGAGAGAGAGTGGGAGAGGAAGAGAGAGAAAGGGAGCGGAAAGAAAGAGAGATAGAGAGATGAGAGAGTAGAGAAGTGAGAGAGAGATGGAGAGAGAGGGGAGGGAGGGGGAGGGAGAGAAAAAAGAGAGATGAGAGAGAGAGAGCGAGAGAGAATGAGAGAGAGAGTGAGAGAGGAACGGGGAGGAAGAGAAAGAGAGATAGAGAGTTAGAGGTGTTAGAGAGAGGAGAGAGATGAGAGAGAGACAGAGAGTGATGAGAGAGAGTGAGAGAGGTGAGTGCTGAGGGAGAGGGAGAGAGAGAGTGAGGAGAGAGAGAGGAGAGAGCGAGAGGAGAGAGAAGAGAGAGAGAGAGAGAGAGAAGATGAGAGGAGAGAGAGAGAGAGAGGAAGAGAGAGAGGAGAGTGAGGAGAGAGAGAGAGAGATGAGCGGAGAGAGAGATGAGCGGAGAGAGAGAGGGGAGGGGAGAGGGAGGAGCAGGGATGAGAAGAGAGAGAGAGTGCGAGAGATGGTGGGAGGAAGAGAGAGAGAGTGTGAGGGTGAGGAGTGGAGAGAGAGAGAGAGAGAGCGAGGGTAGGAGAGAGAGAGGCGAGAGGAGATGAGAGAAGAGTGTAGAGTAGAGAGAGAAGGAGAGAGAGAGGGAGAGGGATGATGGAGAGGGGGAGAGGGAGAGGGGAGAGGGAGAGAGAGAGCTGAGGGAGAGGAGAAGAGAGAGAGAGAAGAGAGAGGAGGACACAGAGTGAGAGGAGGTGAGAGGAGAGAGAGAGAGAGAAGAGGAAGGATGAAGAAGAGAGAGAGAGAGGAGAGGGGGGGGGAGGGGGGAGAGGGAGAAAGAGAGAGAGGAAAGGAAGGAGGAAGAGAGAGAGAGAAGGAGAAGTGAGGAGAGAGAGAGAGAGAGGAGAGGAGAGAGAGAGAGAAGCGGGGAGAGAGATGAGGGAGAAGGAGGGAGAGAGAGAGAGGAGAGGGAGAGGGAGAGGGAGAGGGAGAGAGAGAGAGGGGGGGGGGGGGGGGGGGAGGGAGAAAGAGATAGAGAGAAAGAAGGAGGAAGAGAGAGAGAGAAGGAGGAAGAGAGAGAGAGAGAGAGAGAGAGAGAGAGAGAGAGAGAGAGAGAGAGAGAGAGAGAGAGAGAGAGAGAGAGAGAGAAAAAAAAAGTAGAGAGAGAGAGAGAGAGAGAGAGATTGAGCGAGAGCGAGAGGAGGGAAGAGTGTGGGAGAGAAAGAGACAGAGAGAGAGAGAGGGAAAGACCCCCCCCCCAGACCTTCGGAGAGATGTTGGGTGAGAGAGAGAGAGAGGAGGGAGAAAAGGAGAGAGGCGAGAGAGAGAGAGAGAGGAGAGGAAGGAAGAGAGAGAGAGAAGGAGAGAAGAGAGCGAGCGAGAGGAGCGAGGGAGAGAGAGAAGGAAAGAGAGAGAGAGAGAGAGAGAGAGAAGGAGAGAGAGAGAGAGAGAGAGAGAGAGAGAGAGAGAGAGAGAGAGAGAGAGAGAGAAAGAGAGAGACAATGAATGTCCTAACTAAATCCAGTAAGAAATGTTTCCCCCTCTTTTTTTTACTACTTGAAGTTTTGAAGTAAATAATGGTTCCATCTTCGAGATCTTTTCCAGATTAAGTCCTTCCACACCCCCTCCTTCCTTCCTTCCCTCCCTCCCTCCCTCCCTCCCTCCCTCCCTCCCTCCCTCCCTCTCCCTCCCTCCCTCCCTTAATATCTCACCCGCTTCTCCCTCAATCATCTCACTTTATCTCCATTCCCCCTTCCTCTCCCTCTTCTTTCTTTCCCACTCCCTCTCCTCCTTTTTCCTTCTCCAACCTATTCCTCTCTCCCCTCTTCCTCTTCTCCTCTCACTCCTCTCCCTTCTCTCCTACCGTTCCCTCCCCTTTCCCTCTTTTCTTCCGTCACATCCCCTACTTCTTCTCTTTCCTCCTATTTCTCTCACTCGCCTCTCTTCACTTCATCCTCCTTATTCCCTTCCCCCTTCTCCCCAACCCCCTCTCCCTCCTTCATCTTTCTATCCACCTCTATATCTATCTCATATATATCTATATATCTATATATATATATATATATATATATATATATATATATATATATATATATATTATATAATATTATATACTAATATATATATATATCAACATTCGCCTCCGCTTATCTTTTATCTTCCTCTATCACCCTCCCTATCCTTTCCTCTTCACCCTCCCTATCCCTATCCCTTCCCCCATCTCCCTCCTTCTCCCTTTCCTTCCCGCTCTCCCTCTTCACCCCCCCTATCCCCCTTATCCTCTTCACCCTCCCCATCCCTATCCCTTCCCCCCTCTCCCCCCTTCTCCCTTTCTTTCCTGCTCTCCTTCTCCACCTCCTATTATCCCCCTTTTTCTCTTCACCCTCCCTATCCCTATCCCCCTCCCCCTAGTCTCCTTCCCTACCCCCCCCCCCCACACTTTTTCCCCTTCCTAATCCTGTCATGGAATCGAGGAAATCAAATCCTCTTTCCATTTATTTATCTCTTTTCCTTAAAAAATACTAACCAAATATCCTCGGAATACTTTCTTAAAACTATATCAT
>NW_028234408.1:4323766-4326266 GCF_977035675.1 Penaeus japonicus | reverse complement strand
GGGCCCGAACCATCCAATAAGAGTTTTGTGTCGACGTTTCGTTCCATCACGAAGCGGTTTCGGTTCAAAGACATACGCGTGAAGCTCCGTTTTTTGTTTCATATCGGCGTTCGAATCTATATTGATTCTATATTGCGTTTTCTTCCCTTCCTCTTCCATTCTGCTGCTTTCATTTCGACGATATTTTTTTTTCTCTGTCTCTAGTTCCCAAAATGGAAGGGGGGGAAGGGGGATGTTATTAAATAAAAGGGAAATGATTTTGAAATTGATTCCACTTGGCTGACGTGTCACTTTGTCCCTTTTGCAACTGACTGCTGTTTTGTGTTCCCAGAAGCCAAAGGTTGAGATTAATATTGCATTCAACACTTTGCCGAATCAATACCTAGCATCCATGTTCTCACTGACCTTTCCTAGAAATATATTTCAGGCGATAAGGACATTTTTCTGTCGATATAAATGAGAAAATACGAGATCTTTGCAATAAAGAAGTAAATAAATGAATAACAAAATAATAAACCACTATTGCTTCTGTATAATTCTTGGTTATCCCTAATAACTTTGAAGGAAATATGAATGTTTAATTCTTTTTAAAAAATTGATTAGGAAAAAACAACTTGAAAACTTTATTGTCATTTAACTCGACGTAGGACTTTGCTTATATAAAATGTTACCTATGTGTCCCGTTATGATAGGTGCGTATTAGTATATAAAATGATAAAAGGATAATAATGAGAATAATAACAATGAAAATATTACTACTACTAATGATAATGGTGATGGTGATAGTGTTAGTAATAATAACCACCATTATTATCATTGCTGTTATCATTTCCATTATCATAAAAGATAAATGATGATCACGATCAGAAGAAAATAAAAATGAAAACAAGAGAACACTCAACATAAACTCATGTACAAAGAGAGAGAGAGAGAAACAAAAATCATAAAACATCTCCATCAAAAGGTAATAATACTAATCATACCCTATTTTCAATGAGGCTTAGCAATGAAGAATCCTCCAATTTCATCGTGGATTAAGACACTAATCCAGATCACCAAAATCTAATCAATGGATCCCTAGTCCGTAGAATATCATCACAATCCATCATCTTATACAATCCAAACCAACGAATCAATCCTATTACGTATTTTCGCTCAGAGACTGAACTGAAGCATGTTTCACTCGTGTGATTCGAAGCTTCAGTCATGCAGGACATTAAATGATCGTTCTCCTGCATAGTTTTAGTTACGACCTTAGCCCTTACCTAGCTCTTGGGGGGGGGGGGGTTACATCGTGCCGATTACAGTACCTGGAAATAAAGAGAAAGAATTTTATATTAGTATCCTTACTGAAGTTTTAATATCTGTACATAATTAACGCTAATGTTTATATCAAATATTCATATATTTTTTTCAAATGTCATGATAACAAAATTAATGCTAATGCATTGGTAAAAAGCATCCACATATTTAATCAGTTTAAACAGTTTTTGGTTGCATTTTTTAGCATAACAAATGGGAATACACGGGCAAAATGCCAACCACATGTGGAAGGTTTGAAGTCACTAATTAGCAACCTTGACACAGACGAATATGGTTATTCACGTCTAAATCTATTTTTTTGTTAAAGAAAAAAAAATATATATATGGCCAATGCTTCACCTACATTCTCAAAATACCCTTTCCCATCTGCACCTTTAAAACTTTCCCCTCAAGAGGCTGAAGGAAAGGAGGTAAAGGGGAGGAGGAAGAGAGTGAGGAAGAAAAGGGGGGGAGGGAGGAGGGGGAGGGGGTGAGGGAGAAGGGAGGAGGACTGAGGAAAGGGGGGAGAATTGGGCTCGTGAGAGGGGGAAGAATTGGGGGAGAGAGAGGAAAGAAGGACTGGGTGAGTGGAGAAGAGGAGAAAGGAAAGACAGGGAGGCGAGAAGGGTGTGAAAGCCTTCTTTAGGTGGGGGGGGGGATTAAAGGGGAAGGAGGAGGGGGGGGGGTGATGTTACCTTCTCTGCGTCGACTATTTTTATCCCAGAACACTGAGGTTGCGGCCACAGGGGATTTTTTTTTTCTTTAAGTTTCCATTTCTCTCTCTCTCTCTCTTTCTCTCTCTCCTTCTTTCTCCAAATGCTCGTGACTCTAGGGTATTCCTGTGTTCCCTACCTCTCTAGGCATAAAGGCATACACGTCAATCATCCACGAACTAAAGTCCCACCGAGTGAAACATGTACACAACAAGATCTAAACGCGCTGAGAGTCTTCATGGTAGTTATACAGTTAGAAAACGTTCTAGAACATTAACCCATATATATGTTCCACCAAAACAAGAACACCATCGATCGTATAACCAACAGATCACAACATCATCAAAATAACACCATGATATAAACCCAGACAGGAACAGACACGCCGAATACATCAGCAAGAAAAAAAGTGCAGGCAGACCGAATACATTAAAACTATTTAAGATATTTAAAATACTTAAGACAATGCCACATCTTCGCATAGA
>NW_028234408.1:4319090-4323666 GCF_977035675.1 Penaeus japonicus | reverse complement strand
TCTTCGTCTCCCACACCTTTTACCCCTTTCCCCCCCACCCTCCCCCCCATCCCACCCCCCACACCCACACCCTAAATCCTTCCCTCCTTCTGCCTTCTCTCTCACACCCTTTTATCCTATTCAAAACCCCACCCTTCTCCCAAAATATTACCCTTTACCTTCCCCCCATCCCCTCACCCACTCAAACCCTCCCCCTTCCCCCTCTCTCCCCTCCCCTAACTCTCACTCAAACCCTCCCCCTTCCCCCCCTCACCCCCTATCCATACACCCTCTCTCCCCTCCCCTAACTCTCACTCAACCCCCCCCCCTTCCCCCTCACCCCCTATCTATACACCCTCTCTCCCCTCCCCCTTCCCCCTCACCCCCTCTCAATACACCCACTCTCCCCTCCCCTAACTCTCACTCAAACCCTCCCCCTTCCCCTCCCCCCCCCTTCCCCCCCTCCCTAAAAAGTAAACAAGTTTCTTGCGTAAACCACACGACCAAACATGTCTCATTATGCCAATCTCACGGTCACTGCTCCCTCGGTTGTGAGTAAACTCCTAAGATGAGTTCACTTTCCCAGCCCTATTTTAAGTGTATACAAATGAGGTTATACTTAATCATACCAAGAAAAACGTGGGTTGAAAATTGCAACATGTGCTTGTAGCAACTGGATTTATATTGCAAGGTGTGCCCGTTGATAATGGTTTGGTATTGCAACTTGTGCCCGTTCCTGATGGTTTGGTATTGCAAAATATACTTTTTGGTTGAATATCGTAACATGTACCCTTTTCTATTGGTAAAATATTGCAACCTGTTGAAATTACATTTTATTTTTATTCAGCTGTTTCCTTATGTTCGTCCCGTAAAGTGAAACGATTGCAACAGACATAAGAGTTGCAATTCGAACGAATAATAATCAGATTGAATTCCCGATCCCAATTGAAACTAAAAAAGAGGAATCTGTTTCGAAAGTAAACTAGTTCCACATTAAAGAGGTTTTTTTTTTCCTTGTCTTGAAGAAAAAAGAGGAAAACCCACCTCTCGCCTTACATATTTGAATGTTATTCCAGATATCCTGAGTGGGTATTCGGATATATATATATATATATTTATATATATATAACGCCTATAACAAAACCCAATCACAAACCCCACCACACACACAACCCAAACCACCAACCCCAAAAAAACTCACACCCCACAACAAAACACCCCCACCCATCGGATACAAGTGCGTGTGCGTGTGCGTGTGCGTGTTGTGTGTGCGTGTTGTGTGTGTGCGTGTTGTGTGTGTGCGTGTTGTGTGTGTGCATGTTGTGTGTGCGTGTTGTGTGTGTGTTGTGTTGTGTTGTGTTGTGTTGTGTTGTGTTGTGTGTGTGTGTGTGTGCGTGTGCGTGTGCGTGTGCGTGTGCGTGTGCGTGTGCGTGTGCGTGTGCGTGTTGTGTGTGTGCGTGTTGTGTGTGTGTTGTGTTGTATATATATATATTTATATATAATATATAATATATCAATAACACTAATTATAATATATATAATTAATTATATTTACACCCCTCATAGAGAGGTGTGTGTGGTGTGTGTGTGTGTGTGTGCCCTGTGCGTGCGTGCGTGTTGTGCGTGCTGCGTGCGTGGTGTGTGGTGTTGCGTGTGCCGTGTTGTGTTGTGTTGTGTTGTTGTGTGTTGTTTCGTTTTTCTTATTTTGTGTTCTGTGCTCGTGTGTGTGATTACACACAAACGATTGGTGTGTGTGTGTGTGTGTGTAAATCTACACTTACACACACATAGATGATAGGTACACCAACAGCTACAAATAGATATAACCACAGATGGATAAAATTACATAAAGAGCGTGAGAGATAATAAGCCAAGTAGGTATATAAGCCTACATTCTGATTCTTTTTTTCTACTCAAACGTCAATGAAACAAAAATAGTCCATAATCACCAGCAATGCATATCTGACGAGAAAAAAAAAAGAAATCTTTCCATACATATATTTTTTTTCTCTCTTTCTAATCTCAACGGTCATGAGAACCACATGAAAATTTCCAGCCGCGAGATGCCCAGTTACAAATTTAAATCGAAGTGTAATTAAATCATGGCGCCCATTAAACAGCTGACGACAGCAAGCCAATCAAACAACAGGCACTACAAAGGAATTGAGAGGCAGCCAATCATGTGACGTGTATTACCACGCGTAATTTACTCGGCCACCAATCACGGCTCAATGTTGGGAATGGGTGACCATTGGTACCTAATTCCTTCATATGACGTCATTTTTCAGGTGCCTACACCCTGGCCTGGGGACGTCAGCTGTTGTTTACCTTTGGGTCCACCATCACACCAAACGAACCCCCAACCCCCCCCTTACCAGAACCGCAACACCCACCACTCCCACCAGGCACCCGACACCAGTAATAAAGGGGGGTTTTCTTCTGCACTTTATTTTCTTTTCTTTATTTTCCTTCTTCTTCTTCTTCTTCTCTTTATTATTATTGTTATCTTTCTTTATTGTGGTGTTTTTATTTCAATTTTATCATCGGTATTGTCATTATTGTTATTATTATCATCATCATTGTTATTGTTATCATTATTATTATTATCATTATTATTATTATTATCACAATATTATTATCATCATTATTATCATTACTATCATTATCATTATTAGCATTACCATTATTATTATCGTTATCATTGTTATTACTATTATTACTATTATTATAATTTCTGTTATCATCCTTGTCATTATAATTATAATCATCAATATTAACATTATCATTATTGTTAGCATTATTATCACTATCATTATCCGTCTTCTTTTTCTGTTCCTCCTCCTCCTCCCCCTCCTCCCCCTTCTCCTCCTCCTCCTCCTCCTTCAACATTACACATAATGCATTCAATTAAAACAGCACGAAAAAAAAAGAAAAAAGAATCTCCATCAAAATTTCGCAGAAATGTGATTTTCTTTAATGGACGACCTCCCGAGAGAGAGAGAATTTACCGTCAGAGTAAGCTAATTATCACGGAAGTGTATCAGCTGCTATTTAATCATACTACAATAACCGACTTAGGTGATGATGACTACGAGAGCATATCTCATTTATCAGTGCAAAGCTGGAATATCATTAAGATGTAATTTTTGTTATCGTTAGTATGTATGATTGAGTAGGATATTATATAATAAAAAAAGCTAATTGCACCGCTATTCCGTGAATTTCAGTGTAATAATCATTTGCAAATGTGGTTCTGTGATCTCCTCGCAACGACGCCCTTGAGAAGTGAAACGAATGACGTGATTAGGACGATTGAGAATTTACACTGATTTCTCTCTCTTCTGGATACGCGTTTGGGCGTAATAAAAGTCCTTCAGTGAAAGTGTCGCGAGTGGTATAGATGCGGGAGGGAATGGTATGGCAAAGTCGGATGGTCATGGCAGGTGGGTAAAGCGTACCCCAGGTGCCCCCCTCTGACCCCCTCTGACCATCGGCGCCGCTCGCAGGCATTAGGAGTTGCCAGGTTGCACGGCGACTCCTTACGGTTGTAGGACTGACCTTTGTTCGTGGTCGAGAAGGTCCTGAGCAGGTAGGCGTCGGGGTCGAGGCACTCGTTGGAGCCCGAGGGCTTGACGTCGAGGTAGCCCGCGCCGGCCGCGCCAGCCGCGCCTCCTCGCCGGGAGCCCGCGTTGGCGGAGCTCCTCTTCACCGTCGATCGGTTCTTCTGTGCTGGACGGGTCACTCGCGTGGGCGTGGGGGAGTGGCTGGGGGACGAGGCTGTGGGCGGGCGCGGGCGGCGGGCGGACGCTGATCGGCGGAGCACGGGCGAGTCTTCGGCGTCCTCGCCGCTGCCGCCGCCGTCGGGCGTGAGGGTGACCAGCCGGCCGCAGGAGGGCACTTTGCGCAGGAAGGGGTTGTAGGAGGCCTCACCGCCCGTCCTCTCGGCGCCCGCGAAGGAGGCGCTGGCGTCCTCGTCGAGCTCGACCCCGACCTCGGAGCCTCGCGGGGACTCCCTGCGGCGCACGCGGGGCGGCCGCGAGCCCTGCACGCGGCAGGACTGCGATCGCCGCGCCGCCTGCGACGCCTTCAGCCTCGCCCTGGGGCTGGAGGATGCCTGCTGCTGAGCCTGGACGAAGGCCGCCGCGTGGGCTCTGGCATCCATGTGGATATCTGACGAGGAGTGCGCGGAGTGGAGGGCGGACAGCGGCTGGGAAGGAGCGCAAAATGATGCGCTCCGGCCCTTCTCCGCCGCACGCCGCACCAGCTCCGCCTCCGCCACCGTCATCATGTAAACACCGCCGCCCAACCAACACCGCCCGAGTGTTTACACCTCCTCCTCCCTCGCCGCACAGTGCTCGGCCGAGTCTCGTCCTCCACACTCGTGCCGCTTCGCCGGTCCGGCTCGCACTCCGCTCGCGCAGCGCTGCTCTCGCGACGGCCGCCACGACCTCACTAACACCGCACTGACACGTGACGACGTTCACCAGAGCTACACTGACGCGTGGCTTCCCTGACGACCGCACCAGTGACACTGTGGACTCGCGCCCGCCCGCCCGGCCACCCACCCGCCGGCCGGCCCGCTGCCACCACCGCTGCT
>NW_028234408.1:4286383-4288883 GCF_977035675.1 Penaeus japonicus | reverse complement strand
AGTGCTTATTTAACTGTATCATTGTGCTGTCAGGGCGCTATATATAATTTTATATACCTATATATATACTATACGTATATATATATTACTATATCAATATAAGATAATATATATGTTGAATATACCTATTAATATATATATATATATATATATATACTATATATATATTATAATATAATATATATATATCTATATCTATCGTGTACCATAACGTCAGACTATCTACGTTATGGAATAAACCTGAACTGTTCAAACCCTGTGTCTGGCATCAACACTTTAAATTATTTGTGGTGGATTATTAGTTATAACAGACTAAGACACCCATCACAGAGAGAGAGAGAGAACGAAAGAAAGAGAGGAGAGAGAGGGAGACCAACCGACATGCATACAGACAGACAGAGACGTGAATATCGTAATGAGATTGAAGGCCCCAAAAGGGAAAAAAGGGCGTAGGGAAAGATTAGATTGGAAGAGGAGAGAGAGAGAGAGAGAGAGAGAGAGAGAGAGAGAGAGAGAGAGAGAGAGAGAGAGAGAGAGAGAGAGAGAGAGAGAGAGAGAGAGAGAGACGGATAGACAGAGAGAAAGAGATTGAGAAACAGAGACAGAGTCAGATAGATAGATAGATAGATAGATAGAGAGCGAAAGAGAGAAGAAGATAGATAGATAGATAGATATATAGATAGATAGAGAGAGAGATAGAGAGATAAAATCAGACAGAGAGAAAGACGGATAGACAAAGAGAAAGAGATTGAGAAACAGAGACAGAGTCAGATAGATAGATAGATAGATAGATAGATAGAGAGAGATAGAAAGAGACTGAAAGACAGAGACAGAGTCAGATATACATAGAGAAAGAAAGAGAGAGAGGCAGAGAAAAAAGAAATTGAGAGAACCGACCAAAATAGAAATAAAATCCCACCGTCTCCTTTCCTTCCCACACGTTTTCGACATTCCTGGAAAGGAAAATGGAAAATAGGAGCAGCAAAGCCTTTAGCACCTACCATTGCAAATAAAAGATTGCAATTTCAGGATATTCCTGTTGTATGCTTGGTATGTGACTCTTGTTGCATGCTCTGGCTGTTGCATACCCTGCATAAATAGTCTCTTGTATGTACTCCCTTTTTGTTTTTTTTTCGTGTTGTATAGAATTCCTGTTTGTTGTTGTATGAATTTTCTGTTTATTTGCCTTTCTGTTGTGTATTTTTTCTGTTGTATGAGGTGACTGTTGTATTAATTACGTGTTAAGACCATTTCCTTTGCTTTCATGTTCGTTTTCATTCTCTGATTTTTTTTCGTTTTATTTGTCTTTGATTCGGATTTTTTTTTTTCATTCTTCTTTTTTATTCATTTTGTTTCGTTCGCTCTTTCTCTATATCTATCTCTGTCTCTTTATCTCTCTCTCTCTCTCTATCTATCTCTCTCTCTCTCTCTCTCTGTCTCTTTATCTCTCTTTCTCTCTCTCTCTCTCCGTCTCGCTCTGCCTCTCTCTCCTTCTCTCCCCCTTGTTCTCCCCTTCCCCCACCACACACACCCTCCCTCTTTTTCCCTCTCCCCCCCCTCCTCCTCCTTCTCCCCATCCATCCTATCTTCACCCCTTCTCTCTCCCTTCACTCTCCATCCCCCTTCTCCTCTCTTACCCCTCCCCCTTTCCTATCCCTCCTCACCTCTACCCCTTTTCTCCACTCTTTCCTATTCCTTCCCTCCTTACCCCTCCTCCCCTCCCATTTCTTTTCCTCCCTTCCCCTCCCCTCCCCATTCGTCCTCTCCCCCTTTGTCCCGTCCTTCCCCCTCCTCCCCCTCCTCACATTCCTCCTCATCCCCTCTTCCCCCCTTCTCCCCCCTCATCCCCTCCTCCCCCCTTCTCCCCCCTCATCTCCTCCTCCCCTCCCATTCCTCCTCCTTCCCCCTCTTTCCCTCTCCTCCCCTCTCCCCCTCCTCCCCCCCAACCACGCCTTAATATATAAGATCCCGTTAAAAAAGAAAGAAAGAAAATAATAAAAGAAAATACATGGTGACGTTTAAGTAAGGGCGTGAGTGGGCGTGGTTCCAGGAAGGAATCACGCCCACGGGGAGGGGGGGGGGGTAGGGTAAGGAGGGGAAGGGTTAAGGGCTAAGATGATAATGGTAATGCCAATAAGGATGATGATAATGATGATAATAACAATTATGATGATGATTATGCCAATAGGTATTAATAACAATGATAATAATGATAATGATGATGATGATGATAGTAATGATAAAAATGACAATGGTAGTAGTAGTAATAAAACTGATAATGATATCAATTATAATGCTTATATTAAAAATAGTAATGATGATAATGATAATAATAAAAAAGGTAGCAATGATGATGATAATAACTATGATAATTATGATAATGATAAAAATAATAATGATAATAATAGTAATGATATTGATATTTTTAATCATAGTGATAATGATGATGATGATGAAAATGATATTGATAATAATTATGATAACAATAATGATAGCAAAG
>NW_028234408.1:4271383-4278883 GCF_977035675.1 Penaeus japonicus | reverse complement strand
TTGTCCCCTTCTCCCTTTTTTTTCATCTCTCTCTCTCTCTGTTCATATATCTTTCTTTCCCTTGTTGCTTGTCCCCTTCTCCCTCCCCCCCCATCTCTCTCTCTTCTCTCTGTTCATATATCTTTATCTTGTTGCTTGTCCCCTTCTCCCTTTTTTCATCTCTCTCTCTCTCCCTCTTTCTCTCTCTCTATCTCTTTCCCTCTCTCTCTGTTCATAGATCTTTCTTTTGTTGCTTGCTCCCTTCTCCCTCCCGCCCCCCCTCTCTCTCTTTCTCTCTGTTCATATATCTTTCTCTTGTTGCTTGTCCCCTTCTCCCTTTTTTCATCTCTCTCTCTCTCCCTCTCTCTCTCTCTATCTCTCTCTCTCTCCCTAACTCCCTCCCTCTCTTTCTCTATCTATCTCTCTCTCTCTCTCTCTCGCTCTCTCTCTCGCTCTCTCTCTCTCTCGCTCTCTCTCTCTCTCTCTCTCTCTCCCTCCCCCCTCTCTCTCTGAGAACACCACGTGACTAGACCGGATACTTCAACATTCTCGAATATTTGTCTCATTTCTCTATGCTTCTTAGTTTAAAACGAGCCATTCGACCAATAGTCGTTTTATACGTACAACTTCCTGGCATTCCAAAGGAAATAGTTTTCTTAAGCCTTATGGAAAGGCTTCTATGCCAAAAAAAAAAAAAAAAAAAAAAAAAAAAAAATGCTAATCTTGTATCACGTCAAATAATTTATTACGAAAAAGCATAAAATAATAAAATTACCCCGACATTCAAAAGGAGAAGATAACAAAACAAAGCAATAATGACTGAGTGATATCTTTTCCCAAATATGTAAACCAGTTTAAAAGATATAATACCGAAATAATATTTGAAAAGATATAGGCCTATATATAATAAAAACTAATTTGTATAATATATTCTTTTTTTTACATAAACCAGCTCAGAGCTTTAGTAAAAAAAACAATAAAATCTAAAAAAAAAAGAAAAAAAAAGAAAAAGAAAAAAAAATCATCCACATTATAAACCACGTCAGAACATGTAACACAAAAACAACAAAGCAACAAAAACAAACAAAAAACAACCCCTCCCCTCAAAAAACAAACAACAAACATAGACACAAAACTCCTACCACACATAAACCCCTTTAGCAGAAGCAACGGAGAAACACCACATCCCGCTGCCTTGAAAGTTCATTATATACTGTTCTCTTTCTCCACACTTGCTGGTGATATAACGTCGGTTAGAAGGCGACAATAACGTCAGCGATATAACGCGATATAACGCCAGCCAGCAGAGGGTGAAAGTCAGCAATAAAATCATCGCAGTTGGGTGTGAGTCAAGTCGCTGACGGCGCGGTGCGGTTCTGACTTGGAGGAGAGAGAGTGAGAGAGAGAGAAAGAGAGAAAGATAGATAGATAGATAGATAGGGGGGGTAGAGGTGGGAGGGGGGGGGGTAAGAGAAGCACACACACACACACATATACACGCATATGCATACACATACACACACACACGCACAGACACACACGGACACACACATCAGAGAGATAGATAGACAGATAGATAGAGAGATAGATAGATAGATAGAGAGAGAGAGAGAGAAAGAAAGAGAGAGAGATTAAGAGTGAGTGAGAGAGAGATATAGATAGATAGATAGATAGAGATAGATGGATAGATAAATAGATTGAGAAAGAGAGAGACGGGAAGAGCAGAGAGAAAGGAGATACAGAGAGAGTAAAAGAGAATGAAAATCATATACACTTTTAGCTAGACTGCGAAAAAAAGAATTATATATTTCAAGTGTGTGGAATGAAGTACCCTCAATGGTGTACTCAGGAGTGCATATACTATATACCTAATAATTATTTAAAAGGAAAATCTTAAGAACAATCGGTTGAAAAGGTCATGCGTTTGGTAAGAGTTTTAATTTTATTATTATCTCAAGTGTTTAGCAGAATAAGAAACAGCAACAATATATATATATATATATATATATATATATATATATATATATATATATACATATATAGTTTAGTCTGGAATACTGAGCAGGATAGAAAATTCTTGTGAAGGATTATAAGGATGAACACTTTATAAAAATTGGAAAATTAATGTGTAGAATGATGAAGAACAACAACATTGAACAGAGATTCCTGATCAAAACTACAAATCTAATAAAGAAAGCTGCAGGGATAAATGCTTTAGTAATTAATGCATTGTGTGATAAAGAACAACACGAAAGAGGGAAAAGAGGGACGCTGTTAGAAGTCAGTGTAGAAAATGATGCACAGCAACATCGCAAAAAGGAATTCTGTACAAAAACGTATAGAACATAAGGAGGACCATTACCCAGAAGGTTTAAATAAGTGCGTTGGGTATTAACTAACAACACAGAAGAAATGAGAATTAGTTTATAGAATGAGAAAAAAAAAATGGAAATCAACGTATAGCATAAAGAGGAACAATACTCAGAAGAACGAGAAATGTGATAACAAGAAGAACAAGAAATCTGTATGTAAACAACACTGGGTAGTTATGGTGCAGAAAGAGAGAGAGAGAGAGAGAGAGAGAGAGAGAGAGAGAGAGAGAGAGAGAGAGAGAGAGAGAGAGAGAGAGAGAGAGAGAGAGAGAGAGAGAGATACATAGAAAGAGAGAGAGAGAGAGGGAGGGAGGGAATAACAGTGAAAGAAAGAGAGACAGAGTGAGAGATAAATAGATAGATAGAAAGATAGATAGATAGAAACTCCAAAGCACGGGAATCTCAACCAAACAAGAACCTCGTTTAAACGTGAAAGAACATAATATTCCTACAAGTACAAGCCAAAATAAGTGGGATGAAGACCAGTAATATCTGAAACCATTTCCATAAAGGTCTTGGGAGATTGGTATTAAGATTAGATTCCTCTAATTGGTACTTTAATTTGTATCTCATTTTCTCTGTCGACACGAGAAGTACCTTCAATCTGTATGTTTTTCTTTCCTTTCTGTTATTGTTATCATCATCAGTGTGTCTGTTTTTATTACTTGTGTTTTCATTTGTTGTTAATATCATCCTCATCATTATCGTTTTCATCATTATGGCTATTTTATTGTAATCGTTATTATTACTAATTTTGTTATTATCATTATCATTACTGATGTTTTTAAACATCATTATCATTACTAATATCATCATTATTATTACTGATATTATTATAATTATCATCAATATCATTATCATCATGATTCGTCTTTCTTTTTGTTTCGTTTTCTTAGAATCGAAGGGGTCATAACCATCTGATAAGGGTAAATCAAAATTTATTTTGAACAAATATATCATATATTGTATAAGATATAAATTCAATAAACAAAAATATATAGAGATATGTATCCATGAGTTACGTTCCCAGGGCTTGGAAGATGTTCTTGCATTCCTGAGGAAACTGATATTTTAAATGTCAACAAGTGCAATGTGTAATAATCTAAAATAGATAGATTGCAATTATATATTACCCCGACTGATTCACAAATAGATAAATTTATCTAAATGTATAGAATGTTGAAAAAAACCTTCGAGGTAGACGTGTGGCAAAGTGGACTAACTACTCTTTTTGTTGTTATCATTATTTTTATCATTATCAGCATCGTTATTACTATAATCATTGTTATTATTATCATAATTATTTTTATTGTTATCTGAACTATTATAATCATTATCATCATTTATTTTAGTATGATCATGATTTTTATGATTACATTTATCATCATTGTTAACGTCATTATCATTATTATTAATATCATCATTATCATCATTATTATTAGTATCATTATCATCATTACTTTCATTTTCATCATTATCATTGTCATTGTTATTATCACTTTTATCCTTATTGTTATAATCATTATAAATATAATTATAATTAGCATAATTTGTATCACAACAACCATTATCATTATTGTTATGATTAGTATCATTATCATCATTATGATTCTTATGATCATTGATATAGTTTCATTGTTATCATTATCATTTTTAAAAATATTCTTGGGTGTTATTACACTCTGCCAATAAATACTTATATTACATTTCTTTGGAATTCGTAAGTGTGTGTGTAGGGGGGGGGGGGGCTCGGAGACTTGGGGATGAGGATGGGGATGGGGGAGGGGGAGGGGGTGGCGTTTAGTCTGCCTGGAGGAGATAACGAGGAAATGGGATAAACAACTTTGAGAATATGAGGAAGAAAGATTTATTTTCTTTATATTATGAGAGAGTGAGAGAGAGAGAGAGAGAGGGAGGGAGAGGGAGAGGGAGAGAGAGAGAGAGGTAGGTAGAGAGAGAGAGGGAGAGGGAGGGAGAGGGAAGAAGAGGGAAGGAGAGGGAGGGAGGGGGGGAGAGAGAGAATAAGAGAGAAAAAGAAAAAGAGAGAGAGAGAAAAAAAAAAAGAGAGAAGGAGAAAATTATGTTGACCCTCAAAAGAACTGACTACCTTTGATCGCCTTCCCATCCCAAGCTATGTACCTTTGTGCCCCACTGATGGGAAAACCCTCCATATAACAGGGATTAGACATCCCTGTTATATGTGTTGTTTTACTTTTTCATTACTGTGTTCATTGCTATTTGCCTTATGGAATAGATAAAATTCAAATAAACCCTTTGTCTGGTATCACATTCCTTTTTAGTGTGGGTTATTAGTTTTAAAATACTAAGACACCTTTCGCAAAATGGTGGCAGCGGTGGGATGATAGCCTCATTCGGGTACAGCAGGTGGAGCTGTTTTTCCTAACGTCGTGGCGGTGGAATAAAGGGACCTGGCTAGTAAGGGAGAGAGATATAGATAGATAGATAGATAAATGGAGAGAGATATAGATAGATAGATAGATAAATGGAGAGAGATATAGATAGATAGATAGATAAATGGAGAGAGATATAGATGGATAGATAAATGGAGAGAGATATAGATAGATAGATAAATGGAGAGAGATATAGATAGATAGATAGATAAATGGATAGATAGATAGAGAAAGAGAAAGACTAGACAGACATTAGGTAGAGAAAAAATACACATGATACATCCCTCCTTTTTTCGCTCACAGAAATGTTATTACAAAAAGTATGATGCAACCCCCCCCCCCCCCCCACTGGCTTATCACCTCAAACAGGGGGAAGAAAACTCAGCTTTTTGAAGGTGTAAATATTAGTAAAAAACAAATTTAAATGCCATTAAAGTGTTTATCTGTTTATTCATAATCATCATGCCAATAGGTATCATAAGTTATCATAGTAATTTTTATTTAAATGTCAGTGTGTTATGTGATAATTATCATTATCTTTATCATCACTGTCATCATCATCATCATTGTTCTTGTTATCATTACTAATATTATTATTTTCATTGCTGATGTTATCATTATTATTATCAATCGTATCATTATTGTTATTATTATCATCATTATTGTGAATATTATTGGTATTATTTTTGTTATTATCATCATTATTAGTATGATTATCATCATTATCGTTATTACTATCATCATTATCATTAATATTGTTTTTTATCATTAATACTATTGTTATTATTAGTTATGATTATCATTGTTATCATCTTTCTCTTTTATTTTCTCCCCCCCCCCCCTCACTCTCTCTCTCTCTCTTTCCTTCCTACCCCCCCCCCCACCTCTCTCTCTCTCTCTCTTTCCTTCCTCCCCCCCCCCCCACCTCTCTCTCTCTCCAGCACATGCGGAAGGTATTCCATTCTTCTTGCAGGAGGCTTTGTGTGAATCGAAGCGTTGGTAGAGAGAGCAATGAAATAATGAAGCGTGTTGTGTGTTTGATCTATCAATGATTCATTTTTTTGGGGGGGGAGGAAAGGAGGAGGAGGGATGGAGGAAGAGGGAGGGATGGGGATAGAGGGGGGAGGGAGGGAGGAGGAGGGAGGGAGGAGGGGATAGAGGGGGAGGAGGGGGAGAGGGACAGAGGGGGATAGAGGGGGAGGGAAGGAAGAAGAGGGAGGGATGGGGATAGAGGGATGGGGATAGAGGGGGGAGGGAAGGAAGAAGAGGGAGGGAGGGGGATAGAGGGGGGGAAGGGGGGGAGGAGTGGGAGATGGAGAGGGAGAGAGAGGGAGTGGGGGAGGGAGAAGGGATGGAGGTTGAGAAGGTGTGGAAGAGGGAGAGGGAGAAGGTGAGAGAGAGGGATAGGGAGATAGAGAGGATGAGGGAGAGGGAGAGGGAGAGAAAGAGGGAGAAGATGTAGGAGAGGGAGAGGGAAAGGGAGAGGGAGAGAGGGACGGTGAGGGAGATGGAGGAAGAGAGAGAGAGAGAGAGAGAGAGAGGGAGGGAGAAGGAGAGGAGAGAGAGAGAAAGAGCATTGACATTTCCGCTCGAGATATTTCCGAACAGTCTGCAATCGTCGAGGTAGTTAGAAGCTTTTGTCTCCTATAATGAAATAAACGTAGTGAGTAATAATAATAATGATAATGATAATAAAAACAAGAGAAAAAACACAAAAGAAAGAAAAGAAAAGAAAAGAAAAAAACAATTGATTAAAAAAATAACCACACACTAATCATAAAAAAAAACGATTAAAAGATTAAAAAATCCAAACGCAAATGCAATGGCAAAGCAACATCTCAACAACCTGCAACGATAACAGGCTAAGAATTCCTCTGAGAGTTGACCTTGCAACCAAAATTCCACGATTCCATTGGATTCCTATACACATTATTTCCAGGGGGATGAGCGCCTGGACTGAGGGCAGGAGAAAAAGGAGTTTGGTTAACTGCGAGATCCTGTTTGTTTTCATTTCATTCTGTTCAGGAATTTCGTATGATCCCTCAGTGTGAAAATATTCGTTCTATCTCTCTTTTTTTTATTTTCTCTCTTTTATTTATTTTTTCTCTGGTTCTTTCTGTCTCTCTTTTATTCATTCTCTCTCTCTCTCTATGTCTCTTTCTCTGTCTCTGTCTCTCTCTCTCTATGTCTCTCTCTCTGTCTCTTTCTCTCTCTCCTCTCTTTCTCTCTCTATGTATTTTTCTCTGTCTCTTTCTCTGTCTCTCTCTCTCCTCTCTCTTCCCCTCCCCCTTTTTCTTTTATACTTCCTCTCTCGCTCCCTTTATTCCGCGTGTTCTCTCCTCTTCCCTCCTCCCTCCTCCTTCCTCTGAACTAAATCAGGAAAATCGACCTTGTGAAAAGCCATGTCTGACATAACATCCCGCCCCTTCGCAAACCATCATGAATGAATATCATTTACGATGGACCAAGTCACCTCTACTTCATTAACATATCCTCTTTACAACCGGGATCGTGTGATTCATTTGTTTTCTCGAGGAGTGTTTTGTTCCGATTCGGGTTTGGATCCTTTATACCGGAACAATCATTGGGGTTGAATGCCTTACGAATCCGATCTGTTTTGGTTTATAGATTCCTTGGTTTGTCCTCTCGATCTCGACGTAAATTGATGAGTTTATTGTGATGTTGGAGAGTGAAGAATAGAGGAAGGAAGGAAGGAAGGAAGAGATTGGTAAGATGGA
>NW_028234408.1:4261383-4266383 GCF_977035675.1 Penaeus japonicus | reverse complement strand
CATTGTTATCGTCATCATTATCGCTATTATTTAACGACTGTCATGATCATCATCTTTATTATTATCATTATGATTATCAATAGCATTACCATTATCATTATGATTATCAATAGCATTACCATTATCATTATGATTATCAATAGCATTACCATTATCATTATTATTATTACTATCATTGTTATTATCGTCCTCCTCATCAACAGTATAGTTGTTATTATCATTACATTTGAGTTATTCATGTATCTGTATACATATTTATAAATTTGCCATTATCATTATCACTATGATTATCATTATTATCATTATTATTAGTATTAGTATCATTATTATCATTATTATTATTTATATATATGTGTATCTATGAATTTGCTATTATTATCATTATAGTAGATAATTATAATCATTCTTATAATGATGATTATGATTATCATCATTATCCTTATTATGATCATTATTATCATTAACACCATTATCACTAATATTATCATCATCATCATCATCATTATTCTTTTCATTATCACATCATCATCATTATAACCAGTACTATCATTTTCATCATAATTACTATTACTATCAATATCATTCATTCATCAATTTAGAAAAGGACTAGGCAACAAAAAACGTAAGCCTACAACCCGTTTTCTATGAGCGAGTCGTTTCATTTTGCAAAAAGTAAAAAATTCAATCACATGCTATTGCAAATGTTGTTAGAGCTACCAGATGTTGCAGTCCTCATTCGTTAATTTCAGAATTGATTCACTTTTCGTTCTATTGAAAGCGTGGGAAGGTTTAATTGAAATGAATTGTATCATAGATAACAATGGAATAGGCATAACTGGGAACCTTCGGATGTGAATCTGTGTGCGTGGGTTCGTTCATGTACGTGTGCGTGGGTGCGGTTATGTACGTGTGTGTGGGTGCGGTTATGTATGTGTGTGTGGGTGCGGTTATGTACGTGTGCGTGGGTGCGGTCATGTGCGTGTGTGTGGGTACGGTTATGTACGTGTGTGTGGGTGCGGTTATGTATGTGTGCGTGGGTGCGGTTATGTACGTGTGCGTGGGTGCGGTTATGTACGTGTGTGTGGGTGCGGTTATGTATGTGTGTGTGGGTGCGGTTATGTACGTGTGCGTGGGTGCGGTCATGTGCGTGTGTGTGGGTACGGTTATGTACGTGTGTGTGGGTGCCGTTATGTACGTGTGCGTGGGTGCGGTTATGTACGTGTGCGTGGGTGCGGTTATGTACGTGTGTGTGGGTGCGGTTATGTACGTGTGTGTGGGTGCGGTCATGTACGTGTGTGTGGGTGCGGTTATGTACGTGTGTGTGGGTGCGGTTATGTACGTGTGCGTGGGTGCGGTTATGTACGTGTGTGTGGGTGCGGTTATGTACGTGTGTGTGGGTGCGGTCATGTACGTGTGTGTGGGTGCGGTTATGTACGTGTGTGTGGGTGCGGTCATGTACGTGTGTGTGGGTGCGGTTATGTCCGTGTGTGTGGTGGGTGCGCTTTGTCATGTACGGTGTGGTGTGGGGCGGTTATGTACGTTGTGGTGTGGGTGCGGTTATGTACGTGTGCGTGGGTGCGGTTATGTACGTGTGTGTGGGTGCGGTTATGTACGTGTGTGTGGGTGCGGTTATGTACGTGTGTGTGGGTGCGGTATACGGTTGTGTGTGGTTGGTCGCGAACATGTACCGCGTTGGTGTGTGGGTGCGGTATATGGTACGGTTGAAGTTGATGGTTGTGCCCGTTATGTACGTGTGCGTGGTGTTCGGGTGCGGGTCCATGTAACGCGAATTTGTGCGTCTCGGGTGTTGCCCGTTTATGTACGTGTGTGTGGGTGCGGTTATGTATGTGTGTGTGGGTGCGGTCATGTACGTGTAGTTTGGCCATTGCATGTCCGTGTATGTGTGTTATCATCTTCTTCTCTTCTCTCTCCTCTTATTCGCTTGGGGGGGGGGGGGGGGGTGTTTCTTTGTATGCTTAGTTGGGTTTTTTTTCTTTTTTTTTGTAATATTTTTTAAATATGTAGGGACAAATGAAGAGATATGGAAGATTGTGTGTCAGTGTGGGTTTCAGGTTAAATATTCCCCGCAAACCTGTATGTAAGAGAGAGAGAGAGAGAAGAAGAGTGAGGATGTAGTGTCGAGGGGTGCCGGGGCTCGGGAGAGGAGCGTAAAAGAAGCCGAGAGAGAGAGAGAGAGAGAGAGAGAGAGAGGGGGGGGGGGGAGTAGATCTAGATCTAGATAGATAGATTGATGAATAAATAGATAGATAGATAGATAGAGAGAGAGAGAGAGAGAGAATAAAACTAAATATAGACAGATAGACAGATACAAAGATAGAGAGAGAGAGAGAAAGAGAGAGAGAAGTATGTATCTCCGTGTCTGTGTACGTGTACTTGCCTTCATACCTTTCAAAACAAGCTCTAATAAATAACAAAAAGAGAAAGGTATAAACTCAAAAAAAGAACTTTGTCGCCATAACGTATTACACTCGCCATATATATATAAATCTCTCTCTCTCTCTCTCTCTCTCTCTCTCTCTCTCTCTCTCTCTCTCTCTCTCTCTCTCTCTCTCTCTCTCTCTCTCTCTCTCTCCCCCTCCTCTCTCTCTCCGGAACGCCTCTCTCTTCCTTCTCTCTCTCTCTCCTCTCTCGTCCTCTTCTCTCTCCTCTCCACTCCTCCTCTCTCTCTCTTCTCTCTCTTCTCTCTCCTCTCCTCTCTCTCATCTCTCTCTCCTCTCTTTCCTCTCTCCTCTCTCTCCTCTCCCCTCTCTCTCCTCTCTCCCTTCTTCTCTCTCTCCTTTCTCTCCCCCTCTCTCTCTCTCTTTCTCTCTCTTTCTCTCTCTCTCACTCTATATATATAAGAGGAGATAATCGATAATATATATGAGCGAGAGCTAGTGAGATGAATAAAAAGGATAAGAGAATAGAGCTCAGAGCGGAGTAGCCGAGAGTATATATTTATATATATATATATATATATATACCTATATAAATATTATGACGAGAATATATATAAGACAGAGAAGAAGAGGGGGGGGGGGGTAGAGAGAAGAGAGAAGGTATGAAGAGAAAGAATAGAGAGGGAAATAGAGAAAGATAGAGAGATAGAGAGAGAAAGAGAGAAGAGATAGAAAGAGAGAGAGAGAGAGTGTGTGTGTTTTAGTGTGTGTGTGTGTGTGTGTGTGTGTGTGTATGTTTGTGTGTGTGTGTATGTGTGTGTGTGTGTGTGTGTGGTTTATATATGAGTATATATATATATATTATATATCTATATATATATATATATAATATATATATATACATATATCTTTTACGACCATTCCGATCCATCTCACTCAGCACCTGCAGCTGTAAGAATCAAAGGATCTCACTCGCACAGCCATGTTGTAAACGTGTCGTAAACATGTCAAGCGTCTCCGTTGCCATTACTTTATCATCTTCAATCGGAACATGGCAACTCTGGCAACGCATCTAATCTTGAGAAATGATAAGGATAATTTTATGGTTTATGTTTTCCTTCCTCGGTTGAGAGTTCAAGTTGCACGGATTCTTTGAGATTTAAATCGTGATAGATAGTGTTTTCGTTCAATAGATAGATAGATAGATGGTCGGTTGTGAGCTTGATGTTATGAAGGTGTGGTGGAGTTTGTTGTATAAAGTGTGTTTGATGTTTTGTTATGGAGTTATGAATTGTTTATGTAATGTTTCTTTACATGGTTATACATTTTTTGTTTGGTGTTTAAATATGTAGTTATATATAGTTCTTATGCAGTCTGTATATGTAGTTATTGACGAGTATATATTCATAGAGATATATATAAGTGTATAATGTACATATCTATCTATCTATCTATCTATATCTATATCTATCTATCTATCTATCTATCTATCTATCTATATCTATATCTATATATATCTATATATATATATATATATATATATATATATATATATATATATATATATATATGTTTAGTGTGTATCATGTCTACGTACATAACTAAATATGACATATAACATTGCTATATATATTAGATGCTATGCACAAAATGACACATCTACCGTTTGTATTGTTCAAATAAACGAAAAGGTGTTAAAAAACTTCACATCATTCTGTAATACAAAACTATTAATATCACTGATAAACATAAAACAAATGAATATTCCAAAAACAGAGAAACAATCATAACATCACTATTGTCATGAAATGTGAAAAGAAGAAAGGTGAAGTGGAAGGAGTGGGGGTTGGTGGCGGTAGCGGGCTGAATAGGCCCGAGCAATGTGGAATTTAACACCATACAAAACATAAAAATGGGAGAAAATTAAAAAAAGGAAAAGAGAAATGATAACAAAATTTGAGGGATTTGGATGGAGGAGGGTGTAGAGCAAGGGTATGGCGATATGAAAATAAGAGGAAATGACCAAGTAGTGATTGAGAAACACCAGTCGCCCAAACCCTCCTAATCCTCCCCTACATTAGCACCGCCAATGCCCACCGTCGCCCAGCCAAACTGAGTGTCTCCATCCACCACCCTACAGTATCGAAAGCGTTGTGCCAGCACGCCCCTTCCCCCTCCGTACGCAGACCCCGCCCCCACTACACCTAGCCCCCCTCAACCCCACACAAATCTGATTCCAATCCTCCCCCCCTTCCTCATCCCCTATTCTGTTCCAATTTTGGTTCATCTTGATTTTGTCATATGATGATATGACCACCGTCCTTGTGCCCCACCCCCCCCAAGAATATCAAATTAAGCAACATGGATACATCAAGAGCATATTATTGTTCCTTGTTCGGCTTAATCAAACGTTAAATTTCGTTGCTACACAAGAACTAGCATTATCTTAGTGTGGACAGTCATTATGTTGTCGTCTTGGTGGCTGAAACATGAATCAAACTTTTTTTTTTTTGTCTCGTTTCGAAGATAAATGTCTAACTTCGCAACAAAGGCACATTTTTTGGTGTCTTAATTGTCACTCTCTTTTACACACGTTAAGAA
>NW_028234408.1:4220742-4253242 GCF_977035675.1 Penaeus japonicus | reverse complement strand
ATCACACCCTCCCTCCCTCTATCACCCTCCTTCCCTTCCTCACTCCCTCTATCACACCCTCTATCACACCCTCCCTCTATCCATCCCTCCATCCCTCCCTCCCTCCCTCTATCACACCCTCCCTCCCTCTATCACCCTCCCTCCCTCCCTCTATCACACCCTCCCTCCTTTTCTCCCTCCTTCCCTCCCTCTATCCATCCCTCCCTCCCTCTATCCCTCCCTCCTTCCCTCTATCCCTCTCCCTCTATCCCTCCCTCCCTTTATCCCTCCCTCCCTCCCTCCCTCTATCACCCTCCCTCCCTCCTTCCCTCCCTCTATCACACCCTCCCTCCCGCTCTCCCTCCCTCCCTCCTTCCCTCCCACCCTTCCTAACCTCCCACCCTCCCTCCCTCCTTCCCTCCCTTCCTCCCTCCCTCCCTCTATACCTCCCTCCCTCTATAGCTCCCTCCCTTTATCCCTCCCTCCTTCCCTCCCTCTATCCATCCCTCCCTCCCTCTATCCCTCCCTCCTTCCCTCTATCCCTCCCACACTCCCACCCTCTATCCCATCCCCCCTCCCTCTCCATCTCTCTCTCCCTCTCTCCCTCCATCCTACCCCCCAGTCACTCCAACCAACCCGACAGACTTTCTCTTCTCTTCTCTCTCTCTCTCGCTTCCACCGCCTTCGCCGTCGAGATGAAGAGGCGAAGGAGAGAGAGTCCGGATAACAAGATTCTCTTTATCCTCTTCGCCCGAACAGCGGTGCAAAATATCGGGAATCGAGTCATATGATGATTAATTGTAATCCGTCCGCAGAAGGGATTGATATCGGCGATAGATTAATGATTTTGATTGTTTTTTTTTTTTTTTTTTTTTTTTTTTTTTTTTTTTTTTTTTTTGGGGGGTGGGTAAGGGTTAGGGGGTAAGGAGGTTAGGGGGGAGGTATGTTTAAGGGGATTGAATCTTTTTTTTTTTTTTGTTAGGGTTGTTGTTTTGCAGGCGAGGTATAAAAGTGATCAAAGCTTGGGGGAATTTTGGTGAATATTCATTATGCACTTTTTAAACCGTTTCTTTCTTTATTCATTTATCTTCTTCCTCTCTTTTTACTCTCTCTTACTCCTATCTATTCCTCTCTCTCCTTTTCACTCCTACTGCTTCTCTCTCTCTCTCTCTCTCTCTCTCTCTCTCTCTCTCTCTCTCTCTCTCTCTCTCTCTCTCTCTCTCTCTCTCTCTCTCTCTCTCTCTCTCTCTTTCTCTATCTCTCTCTCTCTCTTTCTTCTATTCTTCTCTCTTGCTCCTGTCTCTTGCTTCTCTCTCTCTCTCTCTCTCTCTCTCTCTCTCTCTCTCTCTCTCTCTCTCTCTCTCTCTCTCTCTCTCTCTCTCTCTCTCTCTCTCTCTCTCTCTCTCTCTCTCTTGCTCTATCTCTCTCCTTCTCCCTTGCTCCTCTTCCTCCTCATGTTACGATGGGTACGAGTCATTACCCTTCTCCTCTTCCTCTCTTCTTCTCCTCTCCCTGTCTCGTCCTCCTCTCCCACCCTCCTCCTCCCCTCCCTCCCTCCTCCTCCTCTCCCTTCCTCCCGCTCCTCTCCTTCTCTCCTACCCCTCTCTCTCGGTTCTCCTCCTTTCCCTCCATCATCCTTCTCTTCTTCTCTTTTCCTCCTCTCCCTTTCTCGTCCTCCTCTTCTTCCCTCCTCCTCCTCACCCCCCTCCTCCTCCTATCCCTCCCCCCTCCTCCTCCTATCCCTCTCTCTTCCTCCTCTCCCTCCTTCCTCCTCTCCCTCCTTCCTCCTCCTCTTCCTTGTTCATCTCCTCTTCATCCTTCCTCCTTGCTAGTTGCTTTCTCTTTATCTACCCTCAAACTCGACCTACCTCCTCCCCCTCCCCTTCCTCCTCCTCTTCCTCATCTCCATCCCCCTCCCCCCCCTGCTCCTCCTCCTCCTTCTCCTCTTCCTCCTCCTCCTCCTCTTCGTAGGGTACGAGCACCCTCCTCCCTACCCCTTCCAGCCTCTCCTCCCCCTATTCCTCCCCCTCCTCCTCTTCCTCCTCCTCCTCCTACCCCCCCTTCTCCCCCTCCCCCTCCCCCTCCCCCTCCCCCTCCTCCTCCTCCTCCTCCTCCTCATCTCCATCCTCCCCCTCCTCCTCCTCCCTTTATTCCTCCTCCTCCTCCCTCTCCTCCTCCCTCTCCCCTCCCCCTCCCCCTCCCCCCCCTCCTCCTCCTCCCCTTATTCCTCCTCCTCCTCCCCTTATTCCTCCTCCCCCTCCCCCTCCCCCTCCTCCTCCTCCTCCCCCTCCTCCTCCTCCTCTTCCTCCTCCTCCTCCTCCTCTTCTTCGTAGGGTACGAGCATCCTCCACCTCACGGTCAGGAGAGCCTTAAGACAACTCAACCCTTTTTGAGGCCAATTCACTCAGCTGTTTCCCGGTCGTTGTGTATCATTACCATAATAAAACTGATGTTAAATCCACTGTTAAATTTATAGAAGTTGATCAGACTTTGTATGCTCTTTCTTCGATTTGAATTGTCTTTCGTTTATTCATGTTTGTTATGTTCCTTGGGATACGTTATAGAATAGTATGTATATCATATAAAGACAATTATAATATGCTATCGTAGATTTTCTTTTCTTTCTTCTTCTTTTTTTTGTATATTTTTTCATACGTCGTCTCGATATTTTGTGCTTGTTTGTGAAAACTTTTTTCACCTTTGTGTTTGTCTCTTTATATATAGAAAGATTTTTTTCTAAATGTGGGTGTTTATAGTGTAAATGAGGTTGTGTCTGGGGGGGGTAGTGTATGTGTTTGTTTGTTCCTACCGACATAACAACGTGCATCTTTCTTTCTCTCTGTCTCTCTCTTTCTATCTCCCCCTCTCTCTCTTTCTTTCTCTCTCTCTCTCTCTCTCTCTCTCTCTCTCTCTCTCTTCCTCTCTCTCTCTTCCTCTCTCTCTCTCTCTCTCTCTCTCTCTCTCTCTCTCTCTCTCTCTTCCTCTCTTTCTTTCTCTCTCTCTTTCTCTCTCTCTATATATATATATCTATATCTATCTATCTATCTATCTCTCTCTCTCTCTCTCTCTCTCTCTCTCTCTCTTTCTCTCTCTCTCTCTCTCTCTCTCTCTCTCTCTCTCTCTCTCTCTCTCTCTCTCTCTCTCCCCTCCTCTCTCTCTCTCTCTCTCTCTCTCTCTCTCTCTCTCTCTCTCTCTCTCTCTCTCTCTCTCTCTCTCTCTCTCTCTCTCTCTCTCTCTCTCCTCCATTCTACACAACTGACTAATTACATCCGCACTGTTTAGCGAGTAAATTCAGAGATGAGGGCCCGTAGTTGCTAAAGGAATATCAAAGCATATTTAAACAGCTTATGTCCTTTGATGTCACTCTTTAAGTATCGGTCAGGTAAATATGGTCTAACTCTCTTATGGCCGTTAGAATAAACATTTTCTTCAAGAAGGAAAATAATAAAAATGAAAATAAAAAAAACATTGTATAAGCCAAAGACCCTTCCTTATAAACACATAGGTGTTGTCTCTTCTTCCTCCTCCTCCTCTTCCTCCTTTTTCTTCTTCTTCTTCTTCTCCATTTCCTCCTCTTCGTTCTTGTTCTCCTTCTTCCTTCCATTCACCTCGTTTTCCTCCTCTTCCTCCTTCTCCGTCTCTTTGTATTCCTCCGTCCCCTCCTCCTTCCCCCTCCCTTTTTTAATTAAATTTAATTATATTATTAATTTATTTTTAAATTTTAAAAAATAATATATCTTATAATATATTAATAAAAAAAAAAAAAAATAATATTAATTTAAATAATTATTTTTTATTAATAATTTAATATTATATATTATTTATAATAATATAAATTATCAATTATAAATAATAATTTAAATAAAAAATATAATAATTAAATATTAATAATGTTAATGATTAATTATTTTAAAAAAAAAATATATAATTTAAAAATTATACTATTAAAATAAAAATTAAATTTATTAATTAAAAAAAAAATTTAAATATTTATAATTAAAATTAATTAAAAATTATTAACATAAAATACTAATTTAATGAAAAAATTTTATTATAAAAATTTATAATTATAAATATTTAATTAAAATATTTAAATATTAAAAATTTATAAAAAATTATAAAAATTTAAATTTATATTATTATAATAAATAAAAATATAATAAATTTAAATAATAAAAATATAAATTATTTATTTAAAAAAATTAAATTAATTTAATATAAATAAATTAAATTTAATTATATATAATTTATATTATAAATTTAAAAATAATTAAAAAAAAATTTAAATAATAAATTATAATAAAATAAAAATTAATAATAATAAAAATATAATTTAAATAATAAAAATAAAATATAAATAAAAAATTCTAAAAACAAAATATTAATATAATTAACAATATATTTAAAAAAATAATAAATATTAAAAATTAATATTAATTCAATTATACTTATTATTAAAACCAAACAAATTTAATAAAATATAATTAATTTAATTAAATTAATAAAAAAAATAATAATTAAAATAAAACTTTTAAAACTTACTAATAAAAATATAAAACATTAATTAATTTCAATAATATTAAAATAAATTTAAGAAACAATAAAAAAAAAATATTTATTTATTATAAAAAATTTAATTAATTAAAAAAATAAAAAAAAATAAATTAAATTAAATAAATAAATTTATAAAAAATATAATTTATAATATTAATATTATAATAAAATTTTAATAATTTAAAATTAAATAATTAATTATTATATTTAAATAAATTTTTAATAAAAAATATTAAAAATAATTACATTATAAAAAAATTATTAATAAAAATAATAAAAAAATATATAAATTTTAATATATAATTTATAAATATAATATTATTACAAAAAATTAAAATTAAAAATAAAAATATTTAATTAATAAAAATAATTTAAATTAAAAAAAAAAAAATAAAATTTAACAAAATTAATTAATAAAATAAAATTTTTATTATTAATTTATAAATAAAATAAAAATTATTTTAATTAAAAAATATTAAATATTATTATTTAAAAAATATAAATTAATTAAAAATAAAAATTAAAAAATTAAAAAAAATAAAAATTAATATAATAAAAATTATTTAAATATCTAATAATTAAAATTTAATTATTAAAAAATAAATTAAAATAGTAAAATAATATTATATATTAATTAATTATTTTTAATAAATACATAAAATTTAAAATTAATAAAATTTTATTATAAATAAATATTAATACCAACTTTATTTATACAAAATTTAAAATTTTATAATAATAATTAAATTAATTATTATTATTTAAACATAAATAACTAAATTAATAAATTTTTATATATATTAAAATTATAAAGTTTTATATAAATAAAATATAAAATATTAATAATAAAAATAATTTAAAAAATAAATAAACTAATAAAAATAAATTTATATAAAATAAATTCTAAAAAAATTTAAAATTTATTAATAATATAAAAATAATTAATTTTAAAATTATTAAATTTTAAAAAAAAATAATTATTAATTAAAAAAATATAAAAATTAAATATAATTTATATTAAAACATAAATATATTATTATAAATTATAAAAAAAAAATTAAAATTTAATTTATTTTAATTAAAATATTAAAAAAAAAATTTAAACAATAATATTTAACGAAAATTAAATAATTTAATAAAAAAAAAATTATTTAATAAAATATTAAATTATATAATTATTATTTAAATAAATTTCTAAATAATTAATTATTTTATTATTTAAAAATTAAAATTATATAATATTTATATTAATTAATTTTAAATTTATATAATTAAATTCATTAATTTAATAATATAAATAAAAATTAAAAATAAAAATATTAATTAAAAAAATTAAAAAAATTAAAAAATTATAATTAAAATTAAATTTATTCAATATAAATATAAAAACATAAAAAATATATAATTAATTAATTATATAATAAATTAAAATTTATTTTTTAATTATTTATATTATTAATTAAATATTTAATTAATATTTTTAAATTTAATATTAAATTTAACTTTATTAACATCTTATAATTATATTAAAATTATACTTATAATATTTTCAATTATAAATTTTATATTTATTAATAAATTTATTTAACCTTTTTAAATGATTATTAAAAATCTTATTAATTAAAAAAATTAAATTATATTATTATTAAAAATTTAAATAATTTAAATAAAATTAATAAATAAATTAAAACTTAAATAAAAAAAATTTAATTAAATTTAATATTATAAAAAATTATTTAAAAAATAAATAATTACTTAAAATAAATAATATAACAAAAAATACTTAATATATTATTTAAACTTACAAATATTAAAACTAAATAAACCAATATAAATTATTAATAAATTAATTACTAATAAAATTAATTAACCAAAAATATATATATTATACTCCTTTTAAAATAAAAAATTATACTTAAATTAATATAAAAAATTTTAATTAAAATATATTTAAAAACTTAAAATTAATATAAATAATATAATACTTATTTATAAAAAAAAAAATTTAATAAATTAACTAAATAATAAATATTAAATTTAATAAACGTTATAAAATAAAAATTTAAAAAAAAAATATTAAATTATATTTATTATAAAATATAAATAAATAATTATAAGTTACTTTATTATATATAATAATTTAAAATTAATAAATATTAAATTTAAATAATAAAATACTAAATAAACTAAAAAAATAAAAATAAATTATATAAAAAAAAATTCTTTAAAAATAATTAATATAAATTAATACATTAAATTTATTATATTTAATTAAAAAATATAAATATTTAAAAATACTTATTTAAAAATTAAATTAAAAATAAATTATAAAAAATTAAAAAAATTTAAAAATTTAAATTAAAAATAATATATATTTAAAATATTTAACATTAAAAAAATTAAATAAAAATTAATTAAATATAAATAATTTATTTAATAATAATAAATAAAAATTAATAAAAATAAAAACAAATAAAAAAATTAAAAAAAATTTATATTTTTTTTAACAATAAAAATATAATAAAACTTATACTTATATTATGATATAAAAAATAAAAATTAAATTCATTAACTCCCCCCCCCTTCCTCCCCTCCTACTTCTCCTATCCTTTCTTCTTCTCTTCACCCTTCATTTTCTCCTTCTCCTTCTCCCCCTCCTCCTTCTTCTTCTCCTCTTCCTCCTTCTCCTTTTCATTCACCTCCTCATTCTTCTATTATTCCTCTTTCTTCTCCTTCTCCGTCTCCTCCTCCACTTTCCCCTTCACCTCCCCTTCCTCCTCCTCCTTTTTCTCTTATTACTCCTTCTCCTTCTTTTCCATCTTTTCTTCTCCTCCTTCCTCCTCCTTTTCCTTCTTCTTCTTTTTCTTTCTTTTTTTCTTCTCTTCCTCCTCCTCCTCCTTCTTCTTTTTTCTTCCTCTTCTTCTTCTTCTCCTCCTACTCCTCCACCTCCACCTCCACCTCCACCTCCACCTCCACCTCCACCTCCACCTCCACCTCCACCTCCACCTCCACCTCCACCTCCACCTCCACCTCCACCTCCACCTCCTCCTCCTCCTCCTCCTCCACCTCCACCTCCACCTCCACCTCCACCTCCTCCTCCACCTCCACCTCCACCTCCACCTCCACCTCCACCTCCACCTCCTTCTCCTCTTCCTCTACCTCCTCCTCCTCCTCCTCTTCCTCTACCTCCACCTCCACCTCCACCTCCACCTCCACCTCCACCTCCACCTCCACCTCCCCCTCTTCCACCTCCTCCACCTCCACCTCCTCCTATCCCTTCTCCTTCTCCTCCTCTTCCTCCTTCCCTCTTTCTTACATAACAGAGTTTAAACACAGAGTACAATAAAGTATGTGATAAGCCTTACTTCCTTCCTCCTACAAACACTCAAGGTTTTTAACACTTTTTTCTCTAGTCTGTGTCGCCATTTTGAAAGTGTTTGTGTGTACTTTTAGCACGTTTTGGTAGAGCTGTATCCTTTATAACACTGGCGTGAATGAGTTATAAGTTTGTATGATAAATAAGAGGAGATTGCTTGATTAGAAATAAGCTTGCCTAATTATGAATGAAGAGAAGAGAGCTTGTGTATAAATTACCGTGCATGGCCAAAGATAAGCTTATATAATTAAACTTAAGCTGGTATAATTATCTATTATTTAACGACAAGATTTTCATAGTGTTTCGCTTGTTTAATGCTATTGCTCTGTGTGTTTTTTTGTTTTTTTTTCAGTTTTCTTTCTCCTTCTTCTTCTTTCTTCTTCTTCTCCTCCTCCTCCTCTTCCTCGCGTGGTGAGTTTTGTTTTTATTACTCTGTGGATTTTTTTATTTTTCAAATGATAGTTAATTATGCCAGCTTAAGTTTAATTATATAAGTTTATCTTTGGCCATGCACGGTGGTTTATACTCAAGCTCTCTCATCTTCATTTATAATTAGGCAAGCTTATTTTTAATTATGCAATCTCATTTTGTTTATCAAAATGAAAACTATTTTTATTAGTTAAACTTGTTCTTAATCATGTGATTTTTTTTTCTAACTATGCATACTAACCTTTAATATAGAAACCTCGCAATATCATGCAAGCCTATTTTTAGATATGCAAAAGTAGCGTTTGCTCATGCAATTTCATTTATATTCGTGCAATATTGTTTCATCGTACAAGTTCATATCTAACGATACAAGGTTATCTACCAAATTTAACTTATCATTTTAGCAAAGTCATCCATATTTTTTTATTGTATAATCTTATTAGTAGTTACACCTTTAAGTTTACGTCCAGTTATACACTTCCTGTTCTTAATTATTCAAACTTTATTTTAATTATTCAGTCTTACTCTTGATCATGAAAACTTATATCTAGTTATATAATCTAAATCATGATCATGCAGATTGATTGTAATTATACGTTTTGTTTTTTTTCTCTCGATCATGCAAACTGATCCTAATCATGCAATCTTAATCATGATTATATAAATTTGATTCAAGTTATACAATCTTATTTGTAAACATGCAAAGTGATTTCAGTCAGTTCTATATTCTCAATCATGCGAGCTTCTTTGCAATCATGCAATCTTATTCTTCAACATGCAAACTGATTTCCAATTATACAGATAACTCTATACTCTTGATAAGGCGAGTTTCTTTTTAATTAAAAAAAAAAAAAAAAAAAAAAAAAAAAAAAAAAAAAAAATATATATATATATATATATATATATATATATATATATATATATATATATATATATATATATATATATGATAAGATTCCCAATTATAATATCACTTCTATATTCTCAATCATACAAGATCAATATCCTTTCCTTAATCCTTCACAGAATCCTTCACAGAAAACCGAAGTTAGATGGAGTGACATATGATGAGTTTAGAAGTGAAGTTTAGACGTGAAGTTTAGACGTGAAGTTTAGAAACTCATTAGTTATTAGTAACATTGAAAAGTTAGCTGTTGTGGAGAGGGGTATCGATTCTGTGGTATTGGAACCCGTGGAGTTTATTGTCTTGTAAAGTTTGGGATACTGTTTCATAGAATATGTTATCATATATAAGAGAAAGAGAGGGAGAGGGAGAGTTGGGGGGGGGGGGGGGAGGAAGGAGGGAGGGAGGTAGGGAGTGAGGGAGGGAGGGAGGGGGGAATTGAGCGAGGGTGGGAGGGAGGGAGGGAGGGAGAAAGAGAGAGAGAGAGAGAGAGAGAGAGAGGGAGGGAGGGAGAGAGAGAGGGAGGGGGGATGAAACAAGGGAGGGATGGAGGGAGGGAGGGAAGGAGGAAGAGGAGGATTGAGGGTGGGAGGGAGGAAGGGAGGCAAAGAGAGAGAGAGATAGAGATAGAGAGAGAGAGAGAGAGAAAATAGGGGGGTGAGATGCGGAAACATCAAGGGATCGCGAAATAATAAAGAAAATGATATTTCTAAACAGCCAATCAGCTTATAGTTGTTTTGCATTGCGATATTTGCTCATCTATTAATGTCAAAGGAAATAGAGAGAGATAAGGTTTACGAAATAAAAGAAAATAATTAGGGAAATAATGAAAAAGTAAAAACGAAAGAAAGCAAGACATTAGTGTGTGTGTGTGTGTATGTGTGTGTGTGTTTCAAGCTATAGTTATCTCACAAACCACATACCATTCATGGAAATACATCTCAAAATAAAAAAGGCATACAAATCCAAAACGGAAAAACAATGACAAAATAAAATCACAGACGAATCTATTGCCACGTACCTAACAGTAAGTATTCTTAGAACTACAAACCAACTGGGAAATAACCATTCTTAGACGGAAAAGAGTAAGAGCAAGGTCAGTCCACATAGTTTAAACTCACGTGAGATCTCACAAAGGTCAGAAAAAACAACACGCCAGGAGTTTCGGTACATAGTTCGGATAGACCGCTGATTCGAACCACCAGACGCTGATTCGAACCACCAGACGCTGATTCGAACCACCAGACGCTGATTCCAACCCACCAGACGCTCATTCCAACCCACCAGACGCTCATTCCAACCACCAGACGCTCATTCCAACCACCAGACGCTCATTCCAACCACCAGACGCTCATTCCAACCACCAGACGCTCATTCCAACCACCAGACGCTCATTCCAACCACCAGACGCTCATTCCAACCACCAGACGCTCATTCCAACCACCAGACGCTCATTCCAACCACCAGACGCTCATTCCAACCACCAGACGCTCATTCCAACCACCAGACGCTCATTCCAACCACCAGACGCTAATTCCAACCACCAGACGCTCATTCCAACCACCAGACGCTCATTCCAACCACCAGACGCTCATTCCAACCACCAGACGCTCATTCCAACCACCAGACGCTCATTCCAACCACCAGACGCTCATTCCAACCACCAGACGCTCATTCCAACCACCAGACGCTCATTCCAACCACCAGACGCTCATTCCAACCACCAGACGCTCATTCCAACCACCAGACGCTCATTCCAACCACCAGACGCTAATTCCAACCACCAGACGCTAATTCGAACCACCAGACGCTCATTCCAACCACCAGACGCTCATTCCAACCACCAGACGCTCATTCCAACCACCAGACGCTCATTCCAACCACCAGACGCTGATTCCAACCACCAGACGCTGATTCCAACCACCAGACGCTCATTCCAACCACCAGACGCTCATTCCAACCACCAGACGCTCATTCCAACCACCAGACGCTCATTCCAACCACCAGACGCTCATTCCAACCACCAGACGCTCATTCCAACCACCAGACGCTCATTCCAACCACCAGACGCTCATTCCAACCACCAGACGCTCATTCCAACCACCAGACGCTCATTCCAACCACCAGACGCTCATTCCAACCACCAGACGCTCATTCCAACCACCAGACGCTCATTCGAACCACCAGACGCTCATTCCAACCACCAGACGCTCATTCCAACCACCAGACGCTGATTCCAACCACCAGACGCTGATTCCAACCACCAGACGCTCATTCCAACCACCAGACGCTCATTCCAACCACCAGACGCTCATTCCAACCACCAGACGCTCATTCCAACCACCAGACGCTCATTCCAACCACCAGCCGCTCATTTCCAACACCAGACGCTCATTCCAACCACCAGACGCTCATTCCAACCACCAGACGCTCATTCCAACCACCAGACGCTCATTCCAACCACCAGACGCTCATTCCAACCACCAGACGCTCATTCCAACCACCAGACGCTCATTCCAACCACCAGACGCTCATTCCAACCACCAGACGCTCATTCCAACCACCAGACGTTCATTCCAACCACCAGACGCTCATTCCAACCACCAAACGCTCATTCCAACCACCAGACGCTCATTCCAACCACCAGACGCTCATTCCAACCACCAGACGCTCATTCCAACCACCAGACGCTCATTCCAACCACCAGACGCTCATTCCAACCACCAGACGCTCAGTCGAACCACAGACGCTCATTCCAACCACCAGACGCTCATTCCAACCACCAGACGCTCATTCCAACCACCAGACGCTCATTCCAACCACCAGACGCTCATTCCAACCACCAGACGTTCATTCCAACCACCAGACGCTCATTCCAACCACCAGACGCTGATTCCAACCCACCAGACGCTCATTCCAACCAGTAGATGCTGATTCGAACCACCAGACGCTAATTCCAACCACCAGACGCTGATTCCAACCACCAGACGCTCATTCCAACCACCAGACGCTCATTACAACCACTAGACGCTCATTCATACCACCAGACGCTCATTCCAACCACAAGCGCTCATTCCAACCACCAGACGCTCATTCCAACCAACAGACGCTCATTCCAACCACCAGACGCTCATTCCAACCACCAGACGCTCATTCCAACCACCAGACGTTGATTCCAACCCACCAGACGCTCATTCCAACCACCAGACGTTGATTAGAACCACCAGACGCTGATTCCAACCACCAGACGCTGATTCCAACCACCAGACGCTCATTCCAACCACCAGACGCTGATTCCAACCACCAGACGCTGATTCCAACCACCAGACGCTCATTCCAACCACCAGACGCTCATTCCAACCACCAGACGCTCATTCCAACCACCAGACGCTCATTCCAACCACCAGACGTTGATTAGAACCACCAGACGCTGATTCCAACCACCAGACGCTGATTCCAACCACCAGACGCTGATTCCAACCACCAGACGCTGATTCCAACCACCAGACGCTCATTCCAACCACCAGACGCTCATTCCAACCACCAGACGCTCATTCCAACCACCAGACGCTCATTCCAACCACCAGACACTCATTCCAACCACCAGACGCTCATTCCAACCACCAGACGCTCATTCCCAACCACCAGAACGCTGACGGGGCCATTCCAAACCACCAGACGCTCATTCCAACCACCAGACGCTCATTCCAACCACCAACGCTCATTCCAACCACCAGACGCTCATTCCAACCACTTAGTCAGACGCTCATTCCAACCACCAGACGCTCATTCAACCACCAACCTCATCCAACCACCAGACGCTCATTCCAACCACCAGACGCTCATTCCAACCACCAGACGCTCATTCCAACCACCAGACACTCATTCCAACCACCAGACGCTCATTCCAACCACCAGACGCTCATTCCAACCACCAGACGCTCATTCCAACCACCAGACGCTCATTCCAATCACCAGACGCTCACTCCAACCACCAGACGCTCACTCCAACCACCAGACGCCATTCCAAAAAGACCACCAGAACGCTCATTCCAACCACCAGACGCTCATTTCCAACCACAAGACGCTCATTCCAAATCACCAGACCCTTATGGATTCCAACCTTCTTAGACGCTGGCATTCCAACCACCAGACGCTCATTCCAACCACCAGACACTCATGTCCAACCACCAGTTACTCTCTTATCGAACCACTCAGACTGACTCATTCCAACCAACAGACGCTCATTTCCAATCACCAGACGCTGATTCCAACCACAAAGACACTGATTCCCCAACCACCAGAACGCTCATTCCCAACCACAGGTCGCTCATTCCAACCCACAGCGCTCATTCAAATCACCAGCGCTGATTCAAACCTCAGGGTCATGATTCAACCACCAGACGCTCATTCAACACAAGACACTGATTCCAACCACCAGGGACTTACGAGCTGATTCCAACACTCAGACGCTGATTCCAACCAAACCAGACGCTCATTCCAACCACCAGACCTCATTCCAACCATCCAGACGCTCATATGCCAACCACCAGACGCTCATTCCAACCACCAGACGCATTCCTATAATGTCCAACCACCAGACGGCATTCCATTCCAACCACCACACACTCATTTCCAACCACCAGACGCTGATTCCAACCAACCAGAACGCTCATTCCAATCACCAGACGCTTATTCCAACCCCACCAGACGCTGATTCCAACCCAACAGAAAACGCTCATTCCAACCAAGGTCTCCAGACGCTCATGTTTCCAACCACCAGACGCTCATTCCAACCACCAGCACGCTCATTCCATCCACCAGTCGCTTCATTCCACACCACCAGGAGACGCTCATTCCAAACCACCAGACGCTCATTCCAACCTACGCAGACGCTCATTCCAACCACCAACGCTCATTCCACAACCCACCAGAAACGCTCATCCCAACCACCAGAAGTAACGCTGATTCGAACCAACAGACTACTAAAATAAAAAAAGAATAAAAACTAAGCTCATTCCAACCACCAGAACGCTCATTTCCAACCACCAGAGCGCACATCTCCAACCACCAGACGCTCCATTCCAACCACCAGACGAGTTCCACCCACCAGACGTGATTCAACACCAGACGCTGATTCACAACCCACCAGACGCTTGATTCCAACCACAGACGCTATACCAACCACAGACGCTATTCCAACACCAGACGCTTGATTCCAACCACCAGACGCTCCTGTCCATTCCAACCACCAGACGCTGATAACCAACCACCAGACGCTCATTCCAAACCACACAGACGCTCCATTCCAACCCACCAGACGCTGATTCCAACCACCAACGCTCATTCCGACCACCAGACGCTCATGTGCCAACCACCAGACGCTCATTCGAACCAGACACTGTTTCGAACACAGACGCTGATGTGCTCTCAACCACCTAGTATGCTCATTCCTACCCACCAGACGCTCATTCCAACCCAGACGCTCATTCCAACCAACCAGTACGCTCATTCCAACCACACGCAGGAACGCTGCATGGATTGTCCAACCACCAGACGCTGATTTCGAACCACCAGAGAACGCCTCATTCCAAAACACCAGTTACGGCTCATTCCAACCACCAGAACGCTGGAAGCCATATTTCCCAACCACCAGACGCCTCATTCCAAACCACCAGGACGGCTCATTCCAACCACCAGAACTCTGAATCGGATTCCAACCCACCAGACGCTCATTCCAACCACCAGACGCTCATGGTCCAAACCACGCATGCAGACGCTCTATAATTCCAACCACCAGACGTCGATTCCAACCACCAGACGCTCATTCCAACCACCAGACGCTCATTCCCAACCACCAACGCTTCATCATCCAATCCACCACAGACGCTCATTCCAGAATCCACACAGACGCTCATTCCAAACCACCAGTCGAAGACTCACATTCCAACCACCAGAACGCTCATTCCAACACCAGACGCTCATTCCAACCACCCAGGGGACGCCTCATTCCAACACACCAGAAACGTTCTCATTGCCAACCACTCAAGACGCTCATTCCAACCACCAGGACGCTCATTCCCAACCACCATGACGCTCATTCCAACCACCAGTGACACTCATTCCGATCCAACCACCAGACGACCTCATTCCAACCACCAGACGCTCATAGTCCAACCACCAGACGACTCATTTAATATCCAACCACACAGACGCTCATTCCAACCAACCAGACGCTGCATTCCAACCCTACCCACCAGAACGGCTGATTCCCAACCACCAGTGAAAACAGCTCATAAATCCAACCACCAGGACGCTCATATTCCTCACAACCACCAGACGCTCCATTCAGCAACCACAGACGCTCCATTCCAACCACCAGACGCTCATTCCAACCAACCAGAAAACGCTCATTCCAACCACCTGGACGCCTCATTCCAAACCACCAGACGCTCCATTCCAACCACCAGACGCTCATTCCAACCACCAGACGCTCATTCCAAAACCACCAGAGACTCGCTCATTTCAACAACCACCAGACGCTCATTCCAACCACCAGGAACGCTCATTCCAACGCACCAGACGCTCATTCCACCACCAGAACTCTCCATTCCACCACGCAGACGCTCCATTCCAACCACCAGACGCTCATTCATTTCCCAACCACCAGAACGCTCAATTCCCAGACTCACCAGACGACAGAAGCTCATTTTCCAACCACCAGTACGCTCATTCCAACCACCAGACGCTGATTTCGAACCACCAGAAGAGCAGACGCTCATTCCAACCACCAGACGCTCATTCCAACCACCAGACGCTCATTCCAACCAACCAGACGCTTTATTCCAACCACCAGACGCTCATTCCAACCACCAGACGTCATTTCAACACAGGACGCTCATTTCAACCACCAGACGTCATTTCCAACCGACGCTCATATCCCAACCACCCAGACGCTGCATAAAATCCAACCACCAGACGCTCATTCCCCCAACCACCAGACGCTCATTTCCCCCACCAAAACCACCAGTACGCTCATTTTGTTTAGTCCAACCACCAGGAACACCAGTCGCTCATAATCCAACCACCGAGTACGCTCATTCCAACACCAGACGCTCATTCCAACCACCAGACGCTCATTCCAACCACCAGACGCTCATTCCAACCACCAGACGCTCATTCCAACCACCAGACGCTCATTCCAACCACAGAACGCTCATTCCAACAGGATGGGGACACCAGACGCTCATTCCAACCACCAGAACGCTCATTCCAACCACCACACGCTCCATCCAACCACACGCTCATACCAACCACCAGACGCTCATTCCAACCACCCAGACGCTCACTCCTCCTCCCAACCACAAGACGCTCATTCCAACCACCAGACGCTCATTCGAACCACCAGACGCTCATTTCAACCACCAGACGCTCATTCCAACCACCAGACGCTCATTCCAACCACCAGACGCTCATTCCAACCACCAGACGCTCATTCCAACCACCAGACGCTCATTCCAACCACCAGAATTCCAACCACCAGACGCTCATTTCGCAACCACCAGACGCTCATTCCAACCACCAGACGCTCATTCCAACCACCAGACGCTCATTCCAACCACCAGACGCTCATTCCAACCACCAGACGCTCATTCCAACCACCAGACCTCATTCCAACCACCAGACGCTCATTCCAACCACCAGACGCTCATTCCAACCACCAGACGCTCATTCCAACCACCAGACGCTCAAGCAGACCACCACACGCTCGTTACAACCACGAGACGCGCATTCCCACCACCGCACGCTCATTCCAACCACCAGACGCTCATTCCAACCACCAGACGCTCATTCCAACCACCAGACGCTCATTCCAACCACCAGACGCTCATTCCAACCACCAGACGCTCATTCCAACCACCAGACGCTCATTCCAACCACCAGACGCTCATTCCAACCACCAGACGCTCATTCCAACCACCAGACGCTCATTCCAACCACCAGCCGCTCATTCCAACCACCAGACGCTCATTCCAACCACCAGACGCTCATTCCAACCACCAGACGCTCATTCCAACCACCAGACGCTCATTCCAACCACAAGACGCTCATTCCAACCACCAGACGCTCATTCGAACCACCAGACGCTCATTTATTAACACCAGACGCTCATTCCAAACCACCAGACGCTCATTCCAACCACCAAGACGCTCACTCCAACCACCAGACGCTCATTCCAACCACCAGACGCTCATTCCAACCACCAGACGCTCATTTCAAACGCTCATTCCAACCACCAGACGCTCATTCCAACACCAGACGCTCATTCCAACCACCAGACGCCTCATTCCAACCACCAGACGCTCATTCCAACCACCAGACGCTCATTCCAACCACCAGACGCTCATCCAACCACCAGTCGCTCATTCCATACCACCAGACGCTCATTCCAACCACCAGACGCTCATTCCAACCACCAGACGCTCATTTCAACCACCAGACGCTCATTCCAACCACCAGACGCTCATTCCAACCACCAGAAGACGCTCATTCCAACCACCAGACGCCTCATTCCTTCGCAACCACCAGACCCTCATTCCAACCACCAGAAAACGCTCATTTCGCAACCCACCAGAAACGCTCATTCCAACCACCAGGAACTCTGCTCATTTCCAACCAAACTCAGATCCGCCTGCATATCTCCAGACCACAGCAAGACGCTCCATTTGCGTAACCACACAGAACCCCCGCTCATTCCAACCACCAGACGCTCATTCCAATCTCACCAGAATCAAACGCTCCTGCCATTTCCAACCACCAGGAACGCTCATATCCAACCACCAGACGCTCATTTTCCATCAACCACCAGGACGCCTACCACAGTCAGACGCTGCATTTTCCAACCACCAGAACGCTCAATTATTCCAAAACCACGCAGAACGCTCATTCCAACCACCCAGAACGCCATTCGAATACCACAATCCCGACCACCAGATCGCTTCATATCCAACCACCAGACAGCTTGTCCAACCACACCAGAACGCTCATTTTTATTTTTTCCACCAGTTACGCTTCATTCCAACCACCAACGCTTCATATCCAACCCACCAGACGCTCATTGTCCAACCACCAGTAGCGCTCATCTTTTCCAACCACACAGACCGGCTCATTCCACAACCACCAGACGCTCATTTCACAACCACGCAGACATTTCCAACCCATTCCACCACCAGACGCTCCATTTCCCCAACCACCATTGAGTAGACAGACGCGAGTTTACAACCACCCAGAACGCTAAACCAACGCTCATTTATGCCAACCACAAGTAAACGCGTCATTTTCCAACCACCAGACGCTCAGTTTCATACCACCAGATACAGCTCCACCTCCATGAAAGATCCAACCACCGAGAACGCTCATTATTCCAACCACCAGACGCTCATAAAATCCAACCCACCAGTCAACGACCTCATATTCCAACCACAGGCAAAGACGCACATTCCAACCGATCCAGACAGCTGATTTTCCAACCACCAGACAGCTGATTCCAACCACCAGACGGCTCATTCCAACCACCAGTAACGCTGATTCCAACCACCAGAACGCTCATCTCCAACCACCAGACGCCTCATTTAGAATCGCCTCATTTCCTGTATTCCAACCACCAGACGCATTCATATCCCAACCACCAGAAACAGCTCATTACCCAAACCAACCAGACGCTCATTTGTCCATTTTCCAACCACCAGACGCTCATATTCCAACCACCAGACGCTCATTCCAACCACCAGAAACGCTCATTTCAACCACTAACAGACGCTCATTCCAACACACCAGACGCTCCAACCACCAGACGCTCATCTACCAACCACCAGACGCTCATTCCAACCACCAGACGACTCATAATCCAAAACCACCAGACGCCTCATTTGTCGCAACGCACCAGACGCTCATTTTCCAACCACCAGAACGCTCAATGTCCAACCACCAGGTAACGGCTCATTCGCCAATACCACCAGACGCTCATATCCAACCCACCAGACGCTCATATCCAACCACCAGACGCTCATTCCGCAACCACCAGACGCTCATTCGCAAACCACCAGACGCAGTCATGTATTGAATCCAACACACGCTAGACTCTCATTCTCAACCACACAGAACGCTCATTCCCAACCACGCAGACGCTCAACAAAAGTCCAACCACCAGACGCTCATTCCAACACACCAGATACGCTCATTTTCCAACCACCAGTCAACGCTCATATTCTCCAACCACCAGACAGCCTCATTTCCATACACGCAAGAACGCTCATTCCAACACCAGACGCTCATTATCCAACACCAACGCTCATCTCCAACCCACACCAGACCTCAGTTCGAACTACTCAGACGCTCATTTTCAACCACCAGACGCTCATTCCCACCACCAGACTGCTCATTCCAACCACCAGTACGCTCATTTCCAACCACACAACGGCTCATATTAGAACCACCAGACGCTCATAATTGACCAACCACCAGACGCTCCAATATCCAACCACACGACGCTGATCGGTCCAACCACCAACACGCTCATTCCAAACCACCAGAACAAACCTCATATCCAACCACCAGACGCTCATTCCAACCACCAGACCGCTGATTCCAACCACCAGACGCTCATTCCAACCACCAGACGCATCAATTCCAGACAACCAACGCTTCATTCCAACCACCACCAACCAGAACGCTCATTCCGAACGATCCACCATACGCTCATTTCCATTTCCAAACCACCAGAAGACCGCTCATTCCAAAACCACCAGACGCTCATTTTCCAACCACCAGACGCTCATTCCAACTCTCATTTTCCAAAACCACAAGTACCGGGTGCTCATTTCCAACCACCAGACGCTCATTCCCAACCACCAGAACGCTCATATCCAACCACCCAGAACGCAGTCATTCCAACCACCAGACGCCTTCATATCCAACCACCAGACGCTGATTCCAAAACCACCAGACGCTGATATCCCACCACCAGACGCTACATTACAACCACAGACGCTCATTCCCAACCACCAGACAGCTCATTCACAACACACGCAGACGCTCATTCCAACGCACCAGTAACGCTCATTCCAACACACCAGTACCTCATTCCAACCACCAGAACGCTCATGGGGGTCCAACCACTCAGAAAAAACCTCTTCCAACCACCAGAAGAAACGCTCATTCCAACCACCAGACGGCGCTGATCATTCCAACCACCAGACGGCTCATATCCAACCGACCAGACGCCTCAGAACGCTCTCATTTCAAAAAACCACCATTCCCAATACCACCTGAACGCTCATTTCAAAAACCACCAGTGACGCTCATTTCCACCACCAAAACGCAACCAACAAGACGCTCATTTTCAACAAACCACCAGAAACAGAACGGCCATTTTCCATCACTCATACAGAGAAGAACCAGAGGACGCTCATTTTCTCTCCAACACCATGAATTCCCATCCCACCCACTCAGAAATAAAAGACATCGCAGACGCTGATTCCAACCACCCAGACCGCTCATTCGAACCACCCAGAACGCTCATATCTCCCAAACCACCAAGACGCACATCCAACGCACCACACCGCTCATTCCAACCCACCAGACCTCATAAACTCATTCCAACCACCAGACGGCTCATTTCCAACCACCATCCTCTCAATCTCCCAACCACAACCAGACGCACATATTCCAACCCACCACCACCAGCCACAGACCGGGCGCTGTCGCACATTTTTCCCAAACCACCCGACGCTCATTCCCACCACCAGCCATAACGCTCCTTCGCACTACCAGGACCCATCAAACGCTCATTCCACCCACCCCATCAAAAGACCACCATCTCATACTACCCACCACAAGACGCACATTCTGTTTACCAACCACCAGAACAACGCTGATTCGCACCAGAAATAAAACGGCTCATTTCCAACCACAAAAGACGCTCAATAATACCAACACACCAGACATGCTCATTCCAAACCACAAGGATGATTCCAACCAACCACCAGAGAAACGCCTGATTCCACAACCACCAGAGACGCGATACCAACCCACAAGACGGCTGATATCCACCACCAGAAGAACTCTCATTCCAACCACCAGACTCTCATTTCAACCACCAGACGCTGATTCGCAACCACCAGAAGCTCATTTCCAACCACCAGAACGCACATTCCCAACCACCAGAATTCCCAACCACCCCAGACGCTCTTCCAACACCAGAGAACGCTCATTCCAACCACCAGGAACGCTCATTCCTACCTCACCAGACGCTCATTTCCGACCCACCAAGAGTACGACTCCATTCCAACCACACGGCTCTTTCCAACCACCAGACGCTCTCCAACCACCAGAGACGCTCATATGTCCAACTAACGCTCATTCCAACCACCAGACAGGCACATGTCCAACCACTCAGACGAAGCTCATATTTCCAACCACCAGACGCTCATTCCAACCACCAGACGCTCATTCCAACCACCAGACGCTCATTCCAACCACCAGACGCGTTGCTCATTTCGAACTACCAGAACGCTCATTCCTACCACCCAGAAACGCTCATGTCCAACACCAAACGCGATTCCACCTCCACCAGACGCTCAATTCCCACCACCAGACGCTCATTCCACCACCAGAAACGCTCAGTCGAACCACAGAGACGGCTCATTCCGAACCACCAGAACGGCTCATTCGAACTACCAGACGCTCTTCCAACCCCCATAACGCTCATGTCCAACCACCAGACGCTCATTCCCAACAACAGACGCTCATGATCCAAACCACCAGAACGCTTCAGATCGACAAACCACCAGACGCTCATTCCAACCACCAGGCGCTCATTCCAACCACCAGACGCTCATTCCAACCACCAGACGAGCAAGGTCGAGACAAACGCGACTCCGGGGTATTGTCATGTGCGAGGCCGGATAATCACGAGGGTTTGGAGAAACCTCTCTCGACGGAATTTGGAACTTAAAAGAAACTTAAGTTGCGGGACTGTATGGGAATTTATAGTCACGTGGGTTATGGGGATTTTTTTTTTTGTTTTGTTTTTTTTTGTTTTGTTTTGTGTGGTTTGAATGGTTAGAGGTTGAAGACGCATTGGGAGAGAGGAAGAGAGGAGACAGAAACAGCGAGAGAGAGAGAGAGAGAGAGAGAGAAAGAGAGAGAGAGAGAGAGAGAGAGAGAGAGAGAGAGGGAGAGAGAGAGAGAGAGAAAGCGAGAGAGAGAGAGAGAGAGAGAGAGAGACAGCGAGAGAGAGAGAGAGAGAGAGAGGAAGAGAGAAGGAGACAGAGACAGCGAGAGAGAGAGAGAGAGAGGAAGAGAGAAGGAGACAGAGACAGCGAGAGAGAGAGAGAGAGAGAGAGAGAGAGAGACAGAGACAGCGAGAGAGAGAGAGACAGCGAGAGAGAGAGAGAGAGAGAGAGAGAGAAGAGAAGAGAGAGAGAGAGAGAGAGAGAGAGAGAGAGAGAGAGAGAGAGAGAGAGAGAGAGAGAGAGAGAGAGAGAGAGAGAGAGAGAGAGAAGGAGACTGGGAGAGAATGCGAGATAGTTGGCATCCTCGCCTATACATTCAAGTTCCAAACGCGTCCGAACATGTGCAAAGCCTCGACGTTACCCAAACACATACGTCCACACACACACACATACACACACAACAGACACACAACGCACATACAGTCACACACACATGTACACACACACACACAAACAAACACACACACACAACAGACACATATACAATCACACACGCACGCGCACATACACACACAGACAAAGACCACAAACGTTCACACACACACACACACACACACACACACACACACACACACACACACACACACACACACACACACACACACACACACACACACACACACACACACACACACACACACACAAGACCACAAACGTACACACAAACACAACCACACACACACACACTTATATTTGAGCTCAACAACACACACAAGAACACACATGCACACACATGTACACTACCCTCCTCACCCCTCACCCCAACAACCACACACAAACGCCCTCCCACCCCCTCCCCCCCCTCCCCCCTCGTTTTTAATCGAATATCACAAAAAAAAAACAAGGCAGTAATAAGAAACAAAATAAATTAATCAGCCTCTTCATGTCCCTATTCCCTCAACCCCTCTCCCTAAAGCCCCACCCCCCGTCCACCAGCGCACGTAAACAAACAAACACAAACACGCACACACATAACTCCCAACATAAACCAGCCAGCGAGCACCTTTACCTGAGTCAGCAACACAAACATCTCACAGAAATAGACTGAAGGAGATCTATTCTGCCTCCTGTCCTGCAATTCGGGTGCCTTCCCCCGCTCCGTTGCAATGCAAACCACCTACTATCGGGTAATTCGGCCACCACATACACCACAAAGAACAACAAAGAAAACAACAAACAACCAACACAGCCACCCTCTGTCTTCTCACTTAGTTAAGGTCATTGGCCTCTCCTTTGGCAAGACTTGGAATTATTTTTGTTTTTCTGGCTGAGATTTTTTTTTTTTTTCTTTTTTTTGTGGGAAGAATTTTTACGGTGTGTGTATGTGTGTATATACGTATATATATATATATATATATATATATATATATATTATATATATATATATATATATATGAATATATATGAATATATATATATGATTAATATACCTGTATATATATATATATATATATATAATAATATATCTTATATATATATATATATATATATATATATATATAAATATATATATATATATATATATATATACATACATATATACATATATACATACACACACACACACACACACACACACACAAACAAACAAACATCTCAAGGGATATCCCCAAAAGCCCATCAAATTAAGGAGTCAAAGTTACCAGCTTCGAGTAATACCAAGAGCGCCATTCAAGGATAGAAACAAAGGATAGAAGAGGATTGGTGAACGGGAGTAAGCGTGGCCATAGGATCTGATCTTAATACAGAGGATACTGAAGGAATAGTATCCTTGAAGCTAAAAAGATTTAAGTGATAAGGATTTTGTAAGAATTTGATGTTACTTTAATAGAACGAGAGAAAGGTAATGATGGTGGAGATAATGATAGTTGTAGGAATGTAAGCAATGGTAATAGCAATATTATTAGTACTGCTATGATCATCATTATTGTTATTATTATTAGTCCTTACGATGACAAAAACATATGATCAAATAAATTAAAGACCGAAAAAACACCTACAAATGTCATCCCTCAAGCATCCACTAAAAAAAAAAAAAAAAAAAAAAAGTTATACAATGCAACAAATCCCTCAAGAGTTCATTTAAAACCATTTTTGCAATACTTGACTCGGTTATCTTAGTCGCTGGCCAATGACGTGCATTACAAGACTGCCACCTGTTCAGAGGTAAACAAAAACAGCTGGAGCCAACGAATGCTACTGAATGTAAACAAACATTGATTTGATTTTTTTCTTGTGGTTATGAATCTTTTGATCATTATAGGGTTGTTAGTTTGTGAATTAGGTATAAGGTTGTACTCAAAATCATTCTCGATTCAATATTTTTCACCATCTTCTTGGTAAATAGGTAACTATGTCCAAATTTTAATTTTAAAATCATGGTGAAAGGAATTGATCCGGTCTGATAGAGATTGTGGAAATATATTAATCGAATTCCAGTTTATTAGGTGCGGTTATCTTTCATGCTGATAACAAAATTAATTAGATGAAAGAAAAGGAAGGTAAGCGAAATAACGGCGAAATATTAACTTCCTAATATCTATTGCAGGATAAAATATGATATAAAGCAGTCTTTTTTCCGCTTTGTAGTGTCTAGGCTTTATGCACCATAGTAACACCTGCGCGAGACACAGATAAGGGTCCTGGGCATTAATGCCATTAGTACGAATTAAAGTTCCTTCAACCTAGAAATATAAACAAAATGTAGTAGTAGTAATAATAATCATAAAAATATAAAACATACAGTACGTCAAAAAATTCGCCCTACATTTCGCCATAACTGGTGTTGAAAAGATCCAATGGTGAAAGAAGACGGTGTTGGAATTTCGCAAGCCGTATGCCATTCTCTTGCTTCTGACATAATATAATCAATTTATCAAGATACAGAACAGTCCGAGAACCAACAACACACTCCTCGTCATCACCAGATTTGTCTAAAAAAAAAAAAAAATGGCCCGGGGGGGGGGGGGGGGGGGGGGGGGGGGGGGGGGGGGGGGGGGGGGGGGGGGGGGGGGGGGGGGGGGGGGGGGGGGGGGGGGGGGGAGGTGGAGAGGGAGGAGGAGGCGCGAAATTCAAAAAAGAAAGAAAAAAAAAACCGCCAGAAGTCATATTCAGACTAAAATGGATCCACTTTTTCACGTTTTCACTCCTCGAGGCAGATCAACACGACAGCCTCTGTGCTAAGCCTCTTTGATATCGCCATTGTGGGAGTGACAAAAGAAGAGCCAGCCTCCTCTTTTCTCCTTTTTAAAAAAAGACAGAACTTCGATTAATTCTTTTGAAATGCGTGGCCAGAAGAGGATATTTTTGTTCAAAGGTCTTTCTGGACTACGCGGTTGGGGATAACGGACTAAATTGTTTATTCTCTTTTTTTCTTCCTTTTTCTTTCCTTTTTCTTCTCTTCGTGGTCTAGAAATAGAAATGTCACTATATACTTTTTTATGACTGATTCACATAGTAGGTTATTGAGTTAGTTTATTATATGTATAAAAAAAACAGTGACTTTATCTACATAATTTGTTTTTTATCGTCAATTTTATATTTTCTTTTCGGATTGCGTGGTACTCCTAAATGTTTTTTTGTTTTTCCTTGAAGTTCAATTTCACATTCACGCACCTCCTCCTCCTGCTGCAGTTATTTAGGTGAATTATGTCATTAAGGTACTTACTCTTTCCTTGCCAAGTCCTGCCGCTGCCAGCATCGATCAGTGCAAAGATATTTCAAACAAATCTCGTTGAATTTCTTCTTCTTTTTTTCGGTGGTTCGGTACTTTTAGAATCGACAGCTTCGTTTGAAAAAAAATGTGTTAGATTTGAATTTGTCATTCGTGTATCTTTTGTTATTGTTGTGATTGTTTTTTGTTTTGTTTTTTTACGGTTTGGTTAGATGAATTCTGAATGAACGAACGAAAAAAAAAGAAAAAAAACAGATAACAACAGCTGAGGTTCATGGCTTGGACGAAAGGAAGCGACAGGTGGTAACTGCCCCCTAAAGCTTATAATTGCCAAACTGAAGCACGCAAACACACACACACACGTACACGCGCACACCACACGTACACAAACAAACACGCAAACACATACGCACACAAACCCACACACACATTTAAAACACAAACACACACACACACACACAGACACACACACAAACACACACACACACACACAGACACACACACACACACACACACACACACACGGACACGCAGTCATTGTCCTCTATATCTACTCATTCCACAGTGAATTTCCTCAATACCTTCAAGATTAGAGCTGATTAGATCTGTCTTAAGATAGTGTTCATTTCGGGGCGGGGTCACAGGATCTGAGGCTGCTGGAAGCTTCAAGCAGACATGTTGGTCATTTGTTTTGGTTTGTTTTTACTCACTCTCAGTCTCTGTTGTTATCCTTCTCTTTATCTATTTAGCTGACTGTTTTATGTATCTCTTACTATTTTCTTTCTTTCTCTCTTTCTTTCTTTCTCTTTCTTTCTCTTTTTCTTTCTCTACTACTCATCTACTCTCCTCCTCCTCTTTCCCTTCTCCTTATTTTCCTCTTCTCTCTCTCTCCACGTATCTCTCTCTCTCTCTCTCTCTCTCTCTTCTCTAAATATGAATAATATATATTATATATATCTATAAGATAATATATATATAATATATATATGTGTGGGTGGTGTGTGTGTTAGTGGTGTGTGTGGTGTTGTATTATACTACTCCATCACTATCTCTCCCTCTCTTCTCTCTCTCCTCTCTATCTGTCTCTCTCTCCCATATCTCGTTCTCTCTCTATCTCATCTCCTCTCTTTCCTCTCTCTCTCTTCTCTCTCGCTCATCTCGCCCTCCCTCGCTCATCTCTCTCTCTCTCTCTCGCTCCGCTCTCTCTATTTCTCTCTCTCCTTCTCTTCCTCCCCCTCTCTCTTTGTCTTAACTCTGTATCTCCTTCCCATCCTTCATTTTCAACCAAGCACCCTATCTCTCGATCTCTCTCTCGCTCTCATCTCTCACTCTCACCTCTCTCCTCCTCTCCTCTCCTCTCTCCCTCTCACTCTCTCTCTCTCTTACTCTCTCTCTCTCTCTCCATACCCATCTCATCCACGTTCTCTCTCGCTCTCTCTCTTCCTCTCTCTCTCGTTCTCTCAATCTTGAGGCCTTCTCAACTTTCCGCCCCATCCTCAATTTTCACAAGCACCCTCTCATCTCCATCTCTCGGATCTCCTCTCTCCTCTCTACTCTCTCTCATCTCTCTCCTCCTCACTCTCTTCTCTCAAGTCTTCTCTTCCTCTTCTTCTCTCTCTCCTTCTCTCTCTCTCACTCTCCTCTCTCTCTCTCCTCTCGTCTCTCATTCTCATCCTCTCATTCTCCGCTATCTCTCTCTTCCTCTGCTCATCTCTCTCTCTTTTCCCCCATCCTCGTTTTTCCCACCATGCACCCCCGCCCATCCTAAGGCACCCCCTACTCTCTCTCTCTCATCTTCTCTCTCCGACGGTCTCCTCTCTCTCTCCTCTCTCTCTCTCTCTCTCTCATTCTCAACCTCTGATTCGCCTCACTTACTCTCTCGCACTCTACTCTTCACTCTCTCCTCTCTCATTCATTCCAATCTTATTTTCAACTTAGCTCCATCCCCGCTCTCTCTCTCTCTCTCTCTCTCTCTCTCTCTCTCTCTCTCTCCCTCTCTCTCTCTCTCTCTCTCTCTCTCTCTCTCACTCTCTTATTCCCATCCTTATTTTCACCAAGCTCCATCCCTCTCTCTCTCTCTCTCCCTCCCTCTCTCTCTCTCTCTCCTCTCCTCCTCCTCTGCGTCTCTCCTCCCTCTTCGTCCTCCTTCTCTCTCACTCCTCTCTCCCACTGCTCTCTCTCCTCTCTTCCCTCTCATACCGTATTTATTCTCCTGCCCTTCTCTCTCACTCTTCGTCTTCTCCATCCCCTTATTCGGCTTCACACCAAGCTCCTCTCCTCTTCTTCCTCTTCTCTCCCCTTCCTCTTCTCTCCCCTTCCTCGTCCCCCCCCGTCCTCTCTCTTTCCCTCTCTCTCACTCTCATCGCTCTCTCTCTCTCTCCATCTCTCTCCCTCTCTCCTTCACTCTCTCTTTTCTCCATCCTTATTTTCAACCAAGCTAACCAGCACCCTCTCTGCTCTCATCTCTCACTCGCTCGTCCTCGGGTCGTCTCCGCCCTGATCTTGCTGATTTTTTTCAATAGTGGTATTCTGCTCGTCTCTCTCTTCTCCTCTCTCATTCTCTCTCTCGCTCTCTCTTTCTCCTCTCCCTCCCTCTCTACCCTCTCTCTCACTCTCTCTCGTTCCCAATCCTTATTTTTCAACCAAGCTCCATCCCGACCCCTCTCTCATGCTCCTCTCATCTCTCTCTCTCTCTCTCTTTCTATCCTCATCGTCTCGTCGTCTCTCGTCTCTCTCTCTCTGCTCTCTCCTCTCTCTCACTCATCTCTCCCTTCTCATCTCCCTCCCGCTCTCCTCACTCTCTCATTCCTCTCTCCGCTCTCTCTCTCTTATCCCCAGCCTTATTTCACCAAGCTCCATCCCTCTCTCGGTCTCTCTCATCTCTCCTCGGGACTCTTCTCCTCTCTCTCCTCCTTCTCATCTCTCTCTCTCTCTTATCCTCTCTCTCTCTCACTCTCTCTCTCTCTCTCTCTCCCTCTCTCTCACTCTCTCTTTCCTATCCTTATTTTCACCAAGCTCCCTCCCTCTCTCTCTCTCTCTCTCTCTCTCTCTCTCTCTCTCTCTCTCTCTCTCTCTCTCTCTACTCTCATCACCTCTCTCCCTCTCCCCTTCTCTCTCTCCTCTTCTCTCTCTCTCTCTCCTCTTCTCTCTCATCCATCGCTTCTCTCTCTCCTCTCTCGCTCTCACCTAAGCTCCATCCTCTCTCCATCCCATCTCTCTCTTTCCTCATTCAAAGCTCTCTCTCTCTCTCTCTCTCTCTTCTCTCTCTCTCCTCTCTCTCCTCTCTCTCTCTCTCTCCATCTCCCGTCTCTCGCTCACTCTCTGCATTCCGCATCCTCATTTCACCAAGCTCCATCCCCCTCATCTCTCTCTCTCCTCTCATCTTCCTCTCTCTCATCTTCTCACCTTCGAGCGCTATTCTCTCTCTCATCTCCTTCGTCTCTCTCTTCCTCTCTCATCCTCTCTCATCTCTCCTCCTCTCTCCTCTCTCTACTTCTCTCTTTAATTCCCATTCCTATTTTCACCAAGCTCGCCATCCGCTCTCTCTCTCTCTCTCTCTCTCTCTCTCTCTCTCTCTCTCTCTCTCTCTCTCTCTCTCTCTCTCTCTCTCTCTCTCTCTCTCTCTCTCTCTCTCTCTCTCGCTCTCTCACTCTCTCATTCCCATCCTTATTTTCACCAAGCTCCATCCCTCTCTCTCTCTCTCTCTCTCTCTCTCTCTCTCTCTCTCTCTCTCTCTCTCTCTCTCTCTCCCTCTCTCTCTCTCCTTCTCTCTCACTCTCTCTCTGCTCTCTCTCCTCTCTTTCCCAATCCTTATTTTCACCAAGCTCCATCCCTCTCTCTCTCTCTCTCTCTCCCTCCTGATTCTTCAACCAAGCTCCATCTCTCCATCTCCCCTCTCTCTCTTCCTCTCTCCTTCTCTCTCTCTCTCTCTCTCTCTCTCTCTCTCACTCTCTCCTTTTCCCCTAATCCTTATTTTACAATTCACACCAAGCTCCATCCCTCTCTCTCTCTCATCTTTCCTTCATCTCTCTCTCTCTCTCTCCGTCTCTCTCACTCTCAGGGCTAGCTCTTCTCTCTCTCTCTCTCTCTCTCTCTCTCACTCTCTCTCTTTCCCATCCATCTTTTTCAAACTCAGTCCTCTCCATCCCTCGCTCTCTCTCTCTCAACCAACTGCCATCTCCTCTCTCTCTCTCTCTCTCTCTCTCTCTCTCTCTCTCTCTCTCTCTCTCTCTCTCTCTCTCTCTCTCTCTCCCTCTCTCTCACTCTCTCTTTCCCATCCTTATTTTCACCAAGCTCCATCCCTCTCTCTCTCTCTCTCTCTCTCTCTCTCTCTCTCTCTCTCTCTCTCTCTCTCTCTCTCTCTCTCTCTCTCTCTCTCTCTCTCTCTCTCTCACCCTGCCCCGCTCCCTTCTATCACTCCTCTCTTTCCATCCTATTTTCACCAAGGCTCCTCTCTTCTCTCTCTCTCTCTCCTCTTCTCTCTCTCCTCTCTCTCTCTCTCTCTCTCTCTCCTCTCCCTCTGCTCTCTCTCTCTCTCTCTCTATCCAGATTCATAACCTAGATCTGCTAGATCATCGCATTACCATTAATGTTTGGCTTACACCTTGAACTGAGCAATGCACCGATATAATATATCTCGAGAGTTACATAATAGCGATAATATAGATCATAGGCTCATAGCGAGCTATACTCTCTCTCTCTCTCTCTCTCTCTCTCTCTCTCTCTCTCTCTCTCTTCCTCCGCAGTTACTAAACCTGCAGTACATAAACGCCAAATCCACACACAAAGCAGGTCCTTTCCATTGCAGGTACACCCGCAGATGCTCCCTTTCATTTAAAAAAAAAAATCTTATGTAACAAATTATCCAAACTTTTGTCAGAGGCGCCGATGTGAAGACTAATTTTTCCTTCCCGGTGCAACAAGCCGTAAGTTTCAATCCTTGCACAGCTGCAGCGAGGATTCGGGAATGAGAATTCTTACCACGGAGCCAAAAGCAGGTTCCATCTTCGGAATGCCACGGATTTTTCTTTGTTTTCTGCGCGTCTTATGATATTTTGTGTAGTTTTTGTTGTTGTTTTTTGTGAGTTTGTGTGTTGGTTTTGTGTTTGTGTGTGTGTGTGTGTGTGTGGGTGGATTACTGGAGATCTTTACGGTGAGCGCACGTCCGCATGGGGTTATTTTCACGCACATGTTTTGTATGTGATTGTCACAAGTGGGTTTTTTTGTTTTCCGTATGAGGTTTGAATCCTTGAATCTGTAAAAGGTTATTTCAGTAGTTTACTGTTTAGCTTAAGGACGGTGACGTCTTTTTTCGCGAGTCTGTCCTGACGTCACTCACGTGGTAGGTAGTTTAGCTTGGCTCTAGGCTAGCGAGGTGTGGAAATTATAGATACTAAGCTCCTTGAAGGTAAGGCCCTTTGGGATAAATGCATGTGTTTTTTTGTTTTGTTTTGTTTTTTTCGCTATCAGGGAGGTAGAGGCTTGTGACATTCCGGAAATTGGCACTTTCAAATAGGTTTCTTTCTTGGTCAGACTGCTGAACTTAAATGATGGCTTTAAGAAGATGTAAATTCTTATTACAATTCAAATATGGTCTGGTGTAGTATTCTGTTGTATATAGCAACACGCTCTTCCCTTACAAAGTCTCAAATACTTGCACATAAAGATACAGATAACAACACATGTATGTTATAAGTAAATGTAAGCAAATAATATAGTCTACACAAACTAAGATACAAAATATGCATGTAGGAATCAACAAATACACACATAAATACAGAGAGAGAGAGAGCGAGAGAGAAAGAAAGAGAGAGAGATAATGAGAATCAGATAGATAAGACAGAATAATTTAAGTGGGCATGAGAAAACGAGATATCAGTTCAACGCGTATTTCGGGAAAACATTCAACATGGAAAGAAAAAAATGGATTTTATTTATTAGATAACAACACGCTGAATTACGCCTGACATAGCTAGTAGGTGTACGTTTTCGGGTTCAAATTTCCACTCCTATTTTCATATATCATATTAATTTCAGCGATAACACCTGGTAAAAAAAGATATATATCAGAGTAATAGAGACGAACATATTCTCCAAACAGTATATTCCAACTACTACGGCGAACAAACATCGTATCACAGATACATCAAAATCTACCCAACTCATTTTTAAACTCACGATACATTTAGCAATCCCTTACACACACAATATACAGACTTCGCTTATACACACCTGAGCAAGCAGAGAGTGTTTGATCCTATTGTCTTCAGACGAACGGTTGAACATCAAAT
>NW_028234408.1:4210742-4215742 GCF_977035675.1 Penaeus japonicus | reverse complement strand
GAGAGACCAGTGAGGAGACTAGATAGAACAAAGAGGGACAAGAGTTTTTCAAGAGACAGTTTTTTATTATTTTTGTTTTTTATATATAATTTAATAATAAAAAAATAAAAAAAAAAAAAAAATATGATTTGTTTAAAAAAAAAAAGAAAAATAAGAAGAGAAAGGAAAAGTAAAGAAGAAAAACATCCCTAAAATCCTATCATAAATGTCCTATCCTTATCAAAAACACCACTCTCCCCCCCCCCCCCCCCCCCACCCCCCCCCCCCCACCCCAACAACAAACACAACCAAAAAAAAACAAAAAAATTTTATTTTTTTTTTCTTATGAGAGAGGAGAAGAGAGAGTAGAGAGAGATTAGAAGAGAGAGAAACAGAGAGAAGAAGGAAGGGAAGGAGACGGAGGAGACCCAGGATTTAAACCCCGAGATCGATGACGAGTTTGAGAGGGCACAGCCTGGAGGGAATAGAAACCAGCCTTTCCTCTCACGGCCTTTCTCAGGCACGTGGTCAAAATTAAAACAGGGACACGAAACTTCGGTGACATCAAGGAGAGAAAAAGAAACGAGTTAAGTCTAGTGTTCTTGACGACCTTGTTAACGGTTTCCTTTTGGAAGTAGTTCTGTTCTTAAACGACCACCTGCGTAAATACACTTTTCATGGACTTATTCAATAAATTGACATCGATTGTTTTCCCGAGAAGAGTAATGTGAGGAAGTGAAGGGGGTTTGTTGAGGTGATGGTTTATGTTCTTGGGGTATGGGTGGGGGAGAGGAGAGAAGGAAGGAGAGAGAGCAGAGGGAGTGAGTGGTGGTGAGTAGAGAGGAGGGGTGGGGGGGGGGGGCGAGGAGGACGAGGAGAGAGAGAGGGGAGGGAGAGAGAGAGGAAGAGAGAAGAGAGAGGAAGGGGGGGGGGGGGAGAGGAGAGAGAGAGGGGGGGGGGGGGGAGGGAAGGAGAAGGAGGGGGGGAGGGGAGAGGGGGGGGGGGGGGGGGGGGAGAGACAGAGAGAGTGTGAGAGAGAGAGAGACGATAGGAGAGAGAGAGAGAGAGAGAGAGAGAGAGAGTGAGGAGAGACGAGAGGAGAGAGATGAGCGAGAGAGAGAGAGAGGAGATGAGGGAGGGGAGGAGGGAGGATGGGTGAGAGAGGGGGGAAGGAGAAGGGGAAGGAAGAGAGGGAGGGGAGGAGAAGGAGGAGAAAAGAGAAAAATTATGAGGACAGGGAGAGAGCGGGGAAGGAGGAGAGAGGGGAAGGAGTGGATAAGAGAGGGAGCGAGAGTCTGCGGTGAACGGTGAGAGGAGAGGAGAGGAGAGAGGAGATGGCGAGAAGAGAGAGAGAGAGGAGATGGAGGAGATAGAGAGGAGTAGAGAGAGAGCGAAGAGGGAGAGTGAGAGAGAAGAGAGAAGAGATACTAGGATGGTAGAGATGAAGAGAGGACGAGAGCAAAGAGAGAGAGGAGAGGGAGAGAGGCGGGGAGTGAGAGATTGGGAGAAGATCGAGAGAGGGAGAGGAGAGCAGGAGAGAGAGGATAGACAGAGAGACGAGGAGGGAGAGAGGAGAGAGTGGGAAGGAGGGGAGGAGAGGGAGAGGAGAGGCGAGGCGGGGAGAGGAGTGGAGGAGCGGAGAGCGAGGAGATGGCGGAGAGAGGACTATGGAGTAGGTATGGAGATGAGAGAGGGAAGAAGAGATGTAATTTAGAGAAGAGCAAGAGGGCGAGAGAGCGCGGGGAAGAAAGAGAGAGCGAGAGGATGAGAGAGAGGAGATAGGTTTAGTATAGGATAGAGCGTGTTAGAGCTGTCGAGGATATCGATATAGTGTAGAGAGAGAGAGCCTAGTAAGAGAAGATCGATGAGAGAGAGGTGAGAGGTGGGGGAGATGAGAGAGGGTGTGAGAGAAGAGAGAGAGCGGTGTGAGGGGAGAGAGAGAGAGAGAGGAGAAGGTGGAGAGAGAGAAGAGGAGAGATAGGCGAGAGAGGAGAGGGGAGGAGAGCGAGGAGAGTAGGGGATAATGAGGAGGAGAGAGAGAGTAGAGAGATAGCGAGAAGAGAGGGGAGACGAGAGGGCGAGAGGAGAGGAGCGAGAGAGAGATAGATTATTTCTCTCAGAGCTTAGAGAAGTAGAGAGGAGAGAGCGGGAAGCGAGGAGAGAGGAGAGAGTGAGAGAGAGTCCAGTGAGTTCTTGACGACCTTGTTAGAGGTTCCTTACAGAGAGAGAGCGCGGAGTTCTAGAGAGAGAGATTGAGGAGCTGTAAGGAGTTTTCTGACTTAGTACGCGAGTAATATGTGATAGTTTTCCAAGTAGAGGAGAAGGGAGAGGGAGGAGGAGGAGCGAGGAGAGAAGAGAGATGGAGAGGGAGGAGAGGAGATATGAGGAGCGAGGAGGAGAGAGAGGAGAGAGGAGGGAAGAGAGAGAGAGAATAGGAGAGAGGCTGGTGTATGTGATTGTGGGAGAGAGAGAGGAGAGAGAGGGCGAGGAGAGGTTGAGGACGAGGAGCGAGGCGAGAGAGAGAAGGAGAGAGAGTGAAGAGAGAAGAGAGAGAGAGGAGGGAGGAGGAGAGAGGGTGTGAAGGATGAGAGATGAGAGAGAGAGAGAGAAAAGGAGGGACCCGAGAGAGGTGCGGAGAGAGAGAGAGAGAGGGAGAGAAGGGAGGAGAGAGGTTAGGTGGGGAAGAGGCGTCGGCGAGAGGGGAAGAGGACGGAGGAGCGAGAGAGGGTGGTTCATTGAGAGAAGAGAGGGTTAAGAGGGGAAGAGGAGAGAGCGGGAGAGAGAGAGGCGAGGTAATAGGCAGGGGGAGAGAGCGAGTCGGAGGGTGAATAGGAAGGAGTGAGAAAGGAGAGAGGGAGGACGGGATGCGAGGAGAGAAAAGAATTGAGAGAGGTGATGAGGAGAGAGAGGTGTGGAGTGGAGAGGGAGATGGAGCGAGAGCGAGAGAGAAGAGAGGCGACTGAGAGAGGAAGAGATGAGAGGAGAGGAGGAGAGAGAGAAGAGGAGGGGAGAGGGGAGAGGCGAGTAGAGGGGAAGCGCGCAGCGAGAGGAGAGAGCCTGGGAAGCGGGAGCGGGCGAGGGGAGCGAGAGAGAGAAGGAGCATATGGAGAAGTGGAGAAGAAGGGAGAGGAGGGGGAAGCGGGGAAGGAGCGCGAGAGGCGGAGAGAGGGGAGAGAGAAAGAGAGAGGGGGGAGAAGCGAGATGAGAGAGAGGGAGAGGAGACGATGAAGAACGGTGAGAGCGAGAGGGAGGAGAAGAGAAGATGAGAGGGAAGGTGGAGAGAGGGAGGGAGTAGGAGGATTGCCGGAAGAAGCGAGATGAGAGGTATCAGAGGAGAAGAATTTGGGAGGAAGAGGAAGAGCCGATGGAGATGGGAGGGAGAAGTTGGGAGGGTGGAATAAGATGGATGAGCGAGAGAGAGAGGGAAGGGAGGGGGGAGGAGGAGAGGAGAGAGAGAGAGAGAGAGAGAGAGAGAGAGAAAGAGGAGGGGGGAGAGAAGAGAGAGAGGAAGAGGAGGAGGGAGAGAAGAGAGAGAGAGAGAGGGAGGGAGGGAGGGAGAGAAAGAAAGAGAATGAGACAGGGAGAGAGAGAGAGAGAGGGGGGGAGAGGGAGCGAGAGAGAGAGAGAGAGAGAGAGAGATGAGGAGGGAGGAGAGAAGGAGAGTGAGAGGAGATGGGAGGAGAGGAGGAGAAAATGACAGGGGAGGGAGAGAGGAGGGGCGAGAGAGAGAGAGAGGAAGGAGAGAGGAGAGAGAAGAGGAGAGGAGAGAAGAGAAGGGGAGGAGAAAGAAAAGGAGAGAAAGAGAATGAAAGAGGGAGGGAGAGAGAGAGAGAGAGAGTTATTCGTTTATTTGTATTTGAATTGTGTATATTGGTGCGTGAAATTCTACCAAGGTCTATTTGTTTCTGTACGATTGTATATTCAGAAACGGCATATTTATTTCCCAGCTGGAGATATAAAGAAAGTTGCCATTACGGTACAATAAAGTTTTGCATTTTTCCTACTTTTTTCTTTTCTGTTTATTTTATTTTTTTTCTTTTTTTTTTATTGACAGTCCATCAAAGAGAAAGAAAGAAATTCAATCCATTAACTCCATCAGATGTTTTCGTTCAATCTTATTTTTTTCAAATAGGACGAAATAAAAGATATATACCCTTTTTTTCCCGCCATTGTCCCTCAATTTTCAAAAAATGTATTACCTATGAAATGAACGTCACTTTGCGTACAGCTCAAATACACGTATTTCATTCAAGTAATAATTCGTTTTAATAATGGATCACAACATCTATTTGATAGACAGAGAGTAATTGTTATATATGTGACTGAATTGGCGTAATTGGCAGAGAACTGGAAAGCAATGTCCTTTTCAGGGGATTGATCGTGAGATAATAAAAGGTTTCGGTTTCACGTGACGTTTCCAATGTTTTTCTCTCTGTGATTTTTGCTCTCTCTCCCAATCTCTCCCCCCTTCTCTTTCTTTCTCTTTCTCTTTCTCTTTCTCTCTATTTCTCTCTCTCTCTATTGCTCTCTCTGTTTCTCTCTCTCACTCTCTCTCTCTCTCTCTCTCTCTCTCTCTCTCTCTCTCTCTCTCTTTCTCTCTCTCTAGCTTTCTTTATCTTTCTATCTCTCCCTTTCTCTCTCTCTGTCTCTCTCTCTGTCTCTCTCTCTCTCTGCCTCTCTTTCTCTCTCTCTCTCTATTTCTCTCTCTTTCTCTATATTTCTCTCTTTCTCTCTCTCTCTCTCTCTCTCTCTCTCTCTCTCTCTCTCTCTCTCTCTCTCTCTGTCTCTCTCTCTCTCTCTCTCTCTCTTTGGGATTCGTTAAATGTTGTTTTCGCTGATCTATTCTTTGATCTGTCATATTGTGAATTTATACATTTCTCCATTCATGTTTTCCTTTTTTTGTAGGGGGGGCGGGGGGGGGCTAATTGAGGAAAGACAATAATGCCATTGCTAGTATGTTAGATTAGGTTAGCTTTGGTTAAGTTGAGATTGGTAAGATTAGGGGTAGGTTAGGTTTGGTT
>NW_028234408.1:4193242-4195742 GCF_977035675.1 Penaeus japonicus | reverse complement strand
AATATTGTTCACAAAATAAGTACTGTTAAATGTCAAAATGATATAAGTATCACAACTCAATAAATACTCTATACCCCAAAAAAGAAAGAAAAAAAAGAAACAACTTCTCAAACACAATAAATGTGGACAAATAGATCATATGTTCTGAACATGAAAACTCAACATATGCCTGTGATATTACATATTTTCTGAATCTGGCTATGCAACAACAGATATATGAAAAATTCAGTATCAGAAGTGTTTTGATATTACAACTGCACCCTTTTAAAACAAGTTGCCCATATTTTCCAAAATCATTTCTTTATGATATCAAGAGAAGTTACACTTTGTTTTCCTGTGTCTGCACCTGGCCATTAACACCAACAGTGTCCCACCCCGAAACTCTCTCCCTGGGTAGCAGCCAACACAATGGGTCAAGAATCCCAGTGGGTTCTAGGCACAATCATAAGGCAGGGGCAATTACTGCTCAAATTTTTAGTTTGTGCTCAACATGACCATCACATTGCAGAATTGCTTTGAAGGGCTGAGATTAGAACAATTGTCGAGACAAAAGTGTTTCGGGAGTTAAAGCTATAAAGAATAAAAATTCAATACAAGTACAAAGTGCAAAAGAAAACAGGATCAATTAACTACACACTGAGAGTTAAAATACATACCTCTCACTTTGATCCCATTTATAACCGATGTTCCAATCCACATGAGGTCAATCAGTTGTGGGTTATATCAATTAAGTCATGATTAACTAAGAGTCACTTCTCTGACCTATGGCAACTTTTCTTAAAAAATAATATGAGAAAGAGAGAAACTTGTATAATGTAACGCGTGAGTCGCTGTTGGCTTGGCTGCCCTTTCAAAAGGAATGGACGGGGAAGAAGAACACAGATTAAGTAAACTGAGAAGTCTAGTGAGGGTTTGGGGTAGTAGGTTGAACACCGACTCCCTTTCCGCCTGCCTGACCTTTGTATATGAGGTACTCCAGGTGAGCCAAAACACGGAACATTTCCTGAGCCCCTTCTTGGTACTGGATGTGTCTTCTTAGCGTGGAAAGAGCTGCCTCCACGTCATTCAGAGAGGGCCCACGTTCTCCTTCTTCCTCATTTTCATCGTCTTCCTCATCTTGCTCGTCATCTTCGTCGTCATAACGCATATCGTCATCTTTGTCAGCCCCGGTGACAACAGCCAGGATGTCATCATCATTATTCAGGTTACAGACTTGAACCTCATCATCAAAGTGAACAAAGTCATCAAAAGTCATGTCTGGGATGCGGAGACCAAGAGTTCGCAGACGATGAAGCAAAGTTAAGTTTTCAGCCCCCATGGAAGGGTCAGGAGGTGGGGGAGGAGCACCCCAAGCTCCATATTTGCTAACTCCTGCTCGGGCAAAACTGGCACTAATGACAGCATCGGAAACACTGTGCCAAGCAGTGGCCAGCTGGTGTAAACAAGTCAAGAGGCTCAGCTTTGTGTTGAGACGTCGGGTGCGCTTGTTTGGCGTGGGATCGTCTCTCTGCATTTGGTTGACCAAAGTTTCTAATATGCCACGTCGGTAGTTTCTCTTGAAGGCCATCACTACACCATGGCGTAGTGGTCCTAGAAAACCATTCGGGGCAGTTACCAGACGAACGGATCGTAAACCACCAGGAGGCTTGGAGTGCACTGGTAAACATGCTGCAATTACAACTACCCTTCTGCCCTGTTGTACAAACCATGAGTCAACATCCTGCAACCAGGCTCCAAAGCTGTCACTGGTCATCCATGCCTTCTGATTAGCAAGGTACTGCACGGGGAGACTCTTAACATGGCGGAAACTAGAAGGCTTTGGATGTTTGCCTACTACAAGCAATGGAAATTTCTCTGTTCCTGTCATATTGCCACACAATAATACTGTGAGTCTCAGTCTACTACGGATGCCTCCTGCACATCTCTCTCCACGCAGGTTTGGGGCAACGGTTGGTAGAGTCCTATATAATAAACCGATTTCTTCAACGGCAAATACATCACCAGGATCAAATTCAAGCAACAGCTGAGGTAATACAGCAGTCTGCCATTCTCCGGGTTTAAGTTCCGGTGAACTGTTTTCTTCCTCTTCTCTCTTTCTCCTGGCTGGAGCTCTCCCAAAGACTATATTCTTCCTCTTTTTGAAGCGATCTAACCACCCGTGAGTTGCTTTGAAATCTGTATGACCAAGTTTACTGGCAAAAGCAAGAGCTTTGGCACAGAGGATTGGCCCAGAGACTGGTGTTCCTGTACTGATGGCTTGCTTATACCATGAATACAAAGCAGCTTCTATGTCTTCACGCTTGGGTCCCTTCAGACGCTTGCTGTCTGGGTGGAACATTCCCTTCTTCCAGCATTGTAAATAACTGTTTGATTTTTTCATAATGGACTTAATTGTTGAGCGATTAACCATGTACTCCTCGGCCATGTCTGACTGCTTCTCACCACTATTGATGCGTTTGATTATCTCAATCTTGACCTCGAGAGAGAGACCATTCCTGCG
>NW_028234408.1:4183242-4190742 GCF_977035675.1 Penaeus japonicus | reverse complement strand
AATAATAATAATAATAATGATAATGATAATATTAATAATAATAACAATCAGAATAATAATAATAACAATAACAAAAACAATAATTTTAAAAATAATCATACAGTTATTCAAATATTTTGAAAGCGAATATTACAGTAATCATTTCATTTCTCAACATAAAGAAATTAGGTAAAGATTTTCAGAATATGGATCTTTCTTTTAATATTCTTGATTTTTGTAATGTTTCAGGTGGTTAAAATTTGAATCATGTTCTGTAAAAAGTAGTAGTAATAATAATAATAATAATAATAATAATAATAATAATAATAATAATGTTCTGCATGATAATAACAAGAACTATGATTAAAAATGTTGTTAACAGTAATGTCATTATTGGTAACAAGCACAATAATTAAAATTTGAGTACCAAGAAAATAGGAAAAAATACTTATAATAATAATAATAACATGTATATAAATACTAATATCATTCACTCTTATAATAACCAACAAACAGAGTAGTTGAATGAGCTTTGGATATATAATTGCAAACCCGCATCTTGGGTCAAATAAAATATCCTTCAAAATGAGATGAATATATTTATATACTTTTTCATAGTAGCGGTACAAAAGTCAGCCATGTGTAGAGGGAAACATATTTCACTGTTTTTTGTTTTGTTTTTTTAAGCTACACATGAATATATCAATTGGTATTTTCAAACTACAGATTGTTGTTGCTTAAAAAAGAAAAAAAAATCTTTTTATATAGACACAATGCTTAAGTGCATACAAAATTAAGGGCAACATTACTTTAACAAAAAAATACACATACAGACTACATATACATTTCATTATGTAACCAGGGCGACACGAGTACAGCCGAGAAATAAACGTAATTTGTACACGTTACGTAAGTAGATATTTATGGTTTGAAATTTCCGTCACTTTCTTCGTGAACCGACGTATATTTTTCATGATGGAATGAAAAGTATTTACATATAAAAGCACATAAAAAGAAGTAGTGTGTGAGTGTGAATCAAGTACCTCTTTTTAGTCCAATTTCATTCAGATTTCATTTAATTTTTCATTCCTTTATCATATGGCAATCCTTCAAAAGAAAGACAACCCGAAGGACAATGGTATATCATTCCCACCCTATCATATGACGTACATAATGAGATTTTTTCCCTAAAAAATACATACGTTTGAATTAATCTTAAACGATGACTCTCATTACCAAAGAAATATCACAGTGACTGCAGACTTAAACATTAAAGATTCTGTGAAAATAATATTCAACAAATGGAGACAAAGAACTGCCTAAGAAAAGGGGTTATTTCATCGATTTTATTTCTCTTTTTACACTTGAGCACACAAGATCTATGAAAATTAATTTACATATTGAAGAATTTAAATTCCTTTTCCTTTTTCTTCCATCAACAAAACTTTCCTTTATAATCATTCATAAAAAAATACATTTAAATTATTGTTGAAACTAATGTCAATAATCAGTTATCTAAAATGAATATTATTTGCACAAATATGTATAATTATTACTGATAATATCAATAATGATAATGGCAATAATGATGCTGATAGCAATGATGATAATAATAACATAAAAGGTAATGAAGATGATGGTGATGATGATGATAAAAATTGTAATTATGATGATGATAATAAAACAATAATAATGATAACTATAACAGTAATAATAATAATATATATTAATAACAATGATAATAATCATTATTGTTATAATAATATAATTAATATTAATATCAATGATATTAATAATAATAATAATAATAATAATAATAATAATATTAATAATAATAATTATCATAAAAATAATCATAATAATAATTATCATAAAAATAATCATAATAATAATAACACTAATAATAATAATAGCAATAATAATGAAAATAATAATAATAATAATAATAATAATAATAATAATAATAATAATAACATCAATAACAGTAATAACAATAATAATAATTACAATAGTAACAATAATAACAAAAATAGTGATGAAAAATATTAAAATAAATAATAGTAGCAACATAGTAGTACCTATAATAAACATAATCCTCCTTATCATTATCATCATCAGCATCATCAGTACCATAATCACAGTTATAAAATCTAGAGCCACAACCATAATCACAATCACGCACAAAGGACTACTTGTGTGTCGAAGTCACACACTCGATACAGCGTCCACGCAAACACAAGCCTGCCCTTCAGTTCATACTCACATTACATTGTTGGTTTACATATTTCATACTTTAATGGTTAAGCTTGAGTGTGCTAATTATGGGTTTGTTATTTTTCAATTTTTCTTTTTTTTTTAACTAGTATGATTGAAATAATCTTTTCAAACTGAAATAGCAGCTCTGCTGTACTGTCTTTTCATCCCTCTTGTATGTTCCCAAGTAAAAAAAATTATATCTTTCAGTGTCAAAATTATAAGCATGGAAGATAATTTTTCATGATAAATTCATAAACAATTTACAGCAATTCTTTACCTAAAAATGTTAAGTACAAGTTGGTATTGAGTAAGATTTCCACAGAGTTGTTTCAAAGCCATCACATGAATATACACCTATAATATACAATCAGTCTGTTGAAGAATGATCATAAAGAGATTGCTAAACTGAGGTGAGACAGTGTTACCCATTATGTACACTTTTCAGTACATAACCAGGCAATTAACGACTACAAGGAAAACCCAAGAAAATTAATGAAGCACTTAATGAATGCAATTTACTTCAGAAGCATTGTTGAACAGTTAAACTTAACAGTATCAAAATACATAGGTTTATTATTTATCTGCACCATTATGTACCAGCATCTTATTGTAAATATTCCAAAATGGCACATTCATTGGAGATAATACAAACAATTTCATACAGATCCTTCTCCTTTCTTCCCTTCCCTTCGTATTTACACAAGTTTTGCCGTTTCATGTCGCCTCAGAGGAAGCTATGGCAACCGGGGGTTTACTACCTCCTTTGTGAATGAGAAATTCGAGGTGTGCTAAAACACGGAACATTTCCTGAGCTCCTTCCTGATACTGGATGTACTGTCGGAGCGTTCCTAGGCTTGCGTCCACTTCCGTCATCGCAGGGCCGTCTTCTGTGTCTTCAGCTGCTTCTGCTTCGCTGTCTTCTGGAGCTTCTCCTTTTTCTTTCACTCCCTTAACTTTTTCAATTTCTATATCCTCTTCCTCACTGTCTGATGACTCAATGTCGGCACCAGTAACGGCAGCAATGATATCATCATCATCCATTAGATGGCAAACTTGCAGTTCATCATCGAACATCACAAACTCATCAAAAGTTATTCCATCAGGAATTTTGAAGCCTTTTGATTTCAGCTTGTGAATTAGTTCAAGATTTTCTGTTCCTAGATTTGTTTCTGGCATGAGATTCATCCCCCACAATGCATATTTACCAATACCTGATCTTTGAAAGCTATTGTTAATAGTTACATCTGTTACTGCATGCCAGGCTGCAGCAAGCAAGTGCAGACAAGAGAGTAGATTTAGTCTCATCTGTGTCTGTTTTGGCTTCTTTTTCTTCTTCACGTTTTCTTCATCCATATAATTGAGAAGGGTTTCTAACACTGCTCTCCTGTAGTTCCTCTTTAGAGAATGAGAAACGCCTAATTTACAAGGGCCAATAAAGGTGGTTGGACTGGTAAGTACTCTGACAGCATTCAGCTTCGGTGATTTGGGATGGATGGGAAGATTGGGTAATATGAGCAACACTTTTCTGTTCTGCTGCACAAACCACGAGTCTAAATCATGAAGCCATGCAGTGAAACTTTCTGTTGTCATCCAGGCCTTGGGATTGGCTAAGTACTGTACAGGGAGGCTCTTCACATTCTTGAAGCACTTAGGTTTAGGATGTTTGCCAATGACCAAGAGTGGAAACTTCTCGGTACCTGTCATATTTGTACACATGAGGACAGTCACTCTATGCTTACTTTTGCTTCCTCCAGCGCATCTATCTCCTTTGAAAATCGAGGTTTTGTTGGGCATGACACGGTACAGCAGTCCTATTTCATCGGCATGGAAGACATCATTGGCCTCATATTCCATTAGTGCACTGGGTAGAACCTGACCTGTGAAGTCTCCCTTTAGATCTTCGGAATCTTCTTGGTTGTCCTTATCTTTGTTAGGTTTACCCCTCCCGAGAACAATATTTTTTCTATGCTTGAACCTATCTAACCAACCATGAGTTGCTTTGAACTCCTTATAACCAAGCTTCACAGCAAAATCCTTTGCTTTCTGGCACAGTATAGGTCCGGTAATTGTTACATGCATTTGTAAAGCTTGCTTATACCACTCGTACAAAGCCTCTTCCACATCTTCTCTCTGGGCACCACGTAAACGCTTGCTATCTGGATGAAATTTGCCATTCTTCCAAACCCCGAGAAATTTTTCCGCATGCTTCATAATGAAGCTTAGTGTTGATCGCCCTACATTGTATTCCATTGCAAGATCAACTTGTTTCTCTCCAGACTGTATTCTTCGGATAATCTCCACTTTAGTTTCTAATGAAAGAGCACCACGCTTTTCCCCAGTATGCGCAATGAGATGTCTTCTAAACTGATACTTTCTAAGAAATCTTAAATCACACAAACTGCAGACATAATATTTTCTGCCATCAATGAGAACAGGTTCTGGGACTTCTGTTATGTTTATCTTCGCTTCCCCATCAGTACTCGTTCCTTCACCTGCATTCTCACCTTCAGGAACCGCCTTTTCTTTCTTGTCTTTTGTTTCAACCTCTGTTTTCTTATCTTTCTTTTTCTTTTTCTCCTGAGGCGGAGCAGACATATTTCCTGAATTGTCAATGATTAAACCATCTTGCACAAAATTCACAACAGCTTGCGTTACGGCCTGAGTGACGAGGCTTGTTGACGTGGAAGCCGGCAGTAGTGACGGCTGTGACAGGGCAATCCCTGTGCCTGTGGTACTTATACTCTTAGTATCGGCATACTGAATCCCTCCAGGTATGCTGGAACTGCTGCCAGACACAGCAGTGGTGTATTGCTGGGTTCTGTTTCCAGTGTGGCTGAAATTGTTTCTGTCAACAGTATACTGTGAATTTCTGGAAGATGTATGAGCATGTGCTGGTGTTATAATGTGTTGATGCTGTGTTGTTGCCGTGTGAGTACCACGATTCTGATCATAAACTGTTCGGGGTTGGTATTCACTCAACCTTGCTACTGCATACTGCTGCGCACGAGATAAATCATACGGATCTGCATACTGCGGAACAATGGAGGGAGCAAGGGTGCTTGGGGGCACACCACTTGGCAGGTGGTGCGATGGAACAGATATGGAGTCCGAGGAATAGCCCATGGTTGCTGCAGCTGCAGCTAACCTCTCTAGGTCTGCACAGGCAGCAGTTGTCAATCTCTGCATGTCATCCATTTTGAAGCACCTGAAATATAAAAAAAATACATCAGTCTTAAAAGTTCTATATATTCATTAAAAATCAAAATAGTAACACTAACATACTTTTGATGTAATTTATGATAACTAAAATCATATCAGTTTCTTTATATTTGCTAAATTCCTTGCTAAAATATGTGTACACAGAGAGTGGGTATGTCTGCGGGGGGTAGGAATATGGGAGTGCATATGTCTGCACATGTCTATATATGTGTCTATATGTATGTCTATGTCTATGTCTATGTGTATGTCTGTGTTTGTATATATGTCTGTGGTTGTATGTCTGTCTATATCTATACATGTGCCAGTGTCTATATTTGTGCCTATGTCTGTGTGTGTGTGTGTGTGTGTGTGTGTGTGTGTGTGTGTGTGTGTGTGTGTGTGTGTGTGTGTGTGTGTGTGTGCGTGTGTGCGTGTGTGCGTGTGTGTGTGCGTGCGCACATGCTCACATGCGTGTGTGAGCATACACATGCACATGCACATGCACATGTGACAAGTGTGTGCATGTGTCTTAACATAAATCTGATATCAAGATAAAACTGAAAGCAAGGAATCAGTGAAATGGCCTTAAATCAAGCATTTTATAAAAGAAAAAAAAAAAACATAGTCATCAGGGAACAAAGTCAGAAGGGTTGAAATGATGAAAAAAAAAATTACTGAGGGTAAAAAGTTTATTCATTTTGCTTCATCTACAATTTGCTTGATAATAGCAGCAGCACTCTTGATTGAAGATAAAGTACTCATCATCAGTAGCACCAATGTCCACTTCATACTGGAAAGAGAAAGATGACATGAGAAGGAATATGGAAAGACAGCAGCGTTGCAACTGACATGAGCACCATTTCAACCCAGAGAGGCTGCAGTCTGCATCTTAGATCCTTAAACCGCTTTACATGTACCATTTTGCAGTCACGCGTGTGTTTTGTGTGAGGGTGTGAGGGTGTGTGTGTGCGTGTGCGTGTGCGTGTGCGTGTGCGTGTGCGTGTGCGTGTGCGTGTGCGTGTGAGTGTGAGTGTGAGCGTGAGTGTGAGTGTGCTTGTGTATGTGCGTGTGTGTGTGTTAGTGCGTGTGCGTGCATGCATTCTTGTTTTTCTTCCAGAAACCACAAAAATCGTACATGTGTTATCCTGTTTGCAACCAAGATGCTGACGTGCAACAACCCTATCTGCGTTTAAAGAGTATGCCACTTCCAAAGTACTGCCGCAAGGTCCCTTTTACTTTTTTTTTTAAATGCATCTACCCGACTGACTTTGTTCCGAGACTCTTAATTAGCTTTTGTCACACTAACCTTCAGGTGATTGTGGGTTTCTGCTACAGTCATCCACCTAGAATAAAAATTATAAAATGAATTACTTACGGACAGTTATTTCCATTATATCTATTTTCAGGTCAGTATATGCACAATATCCAGCATTTAAAAATCAACAATGCAAAGTTTACAAAGTTCACAACTAGATCTCCAATTTATATTAACATAATTGAATAATTAAATCATTAAATAACTTGATAAAACATACTTTCAACTTACCTAAAAGCACACTCCTGTGGTAATCATCTAGGATCCAATAGAGTCTCGGCAATCTTCCATAAATTTCTTTGAGCGACACGTTTTCACTGACAAATCTTACTGAAAAATTCCCTTGTTACACTTCCTATACAACCATTGAAGCACCTGTATGATGGTATGTTTTAGTCTTTTTAAATTTCTTTTTTTTTTTACCTACAAATACATTAAAAAAAAATCACACACACACACACACACACACACACACACACACATACACACACACACAACACACACACACACACACACACACACACACACACACACACACACACACACACACACACACACACACACACACACACACACACACACACACACACACACACACACACACACACACACACACACACACACACACACACACACACACACACACACACACACACACACACACACACACACACACACAGAGTGTCAAAGGCCTCTCTCTCTATCTTTCATCCCCCCCCTCTGACACACATATATATCTATAATAGAATAAA
>NW_028234408.1:4155742-4165742 GCF_977035675.1 Penaeus japonicus | reverse complement strand
ATTTTTTCCCCTGACAGTTGTGTGGTTTCACTTTCTTTGTTATTCCGTTATTACCTTCTATTCGTGTTCTCATTAAATCAATTACTAAGGAATATAACATTGATTCTTTACTTGAATAAGGTATTGTCTGGTTTTACATATAATTTCCAAGGTAATTTTAGCTTTTCGTACTGCCATCTTACTTGCTAATATTTCTCATAACCTATTCCTTTCTCCTTTCCACATATTAAATACATTTGTTTCTTAAAAGTCCCTTCTCACTCTTCCGGAAACGGGGCATTCTTTGTGTACTAGGCATGAATGAATGAATGAATGAATGGAATTAATAAAAAAAAAAGTACACTCATCCTCTTTGCTGACATAGGGTTGTCCCCATAAGCCTTTTACAGATTTGGAAGACAAAATAATAAAGGTTAATTTTCCTTTTTATTAGACACTGAATATAAATCGGGATCTGTTCATCCGGAATAACTAATGTATCTGATATCTGTTATGAATGATCTGTTTGACTATCCCAGATTGGGTATTTTTATTCAATGAATTCTGCATAAACATTGGCTCCATTCTACTTTTTTATATCATGACATGAATTTGTTATAAATTAGGTGAATGCAGAGAAATACTTGTCTTTGCAATATGGTTGATGTGAAATTGCATATTCATGAAGCCAGGACGCGGCACAATGTGGGAAATCCATATCAATGAATTAGTTTGATTTTGTCTCCATCAAAAAGAAGGGATTGACTTAACATTTGATGAACACAGAAAGGAGCTAATTAATTGGAATATAAAAATATCTATTGCATTTACACAACAGTTTCTTTTTACTGTTACCTGTTTTTTGTCATTTTAGTTCAGTTTGAGTACGGTTTCCAAATTCAAAAACCAAACACTGCTTGCAAGTTAAGTCTCCAATATGAAAAAACAACAATGAACTTAATGCCAGAAGTTGTTAATATCATTCCACATTTATAACATCTACACTGGTTCCAATATTCAATTTTCTTTAATTAAAGGACGTGGGATAAAGAAACACCTATTTTGTCCCATTTTATAGTAGAGTGGAGTAAGGAGTATCAACTTCTTGATTTCATAGACACAAAGTTCTCATTTTCCATGTAATTTCCATCTTGACATAAAAACCCAAATATAAAATATGTACAATGATCCTGCACGAAGAGGGTTGAACTAAAACACGCATGGGAAAATAAGCTATATATATTCACTGGATATTTAACTATAATGTAGTTGTGGTAGAGTTTGGCCTATTTCTTGTAAAATAAATAAACCAAAAAAAAAAGTGCTAACTAGTGAAGAATAACTCTGTAGTTACTGAAAATACAACCTAATCAAAATGTTCATTGACAAATAATGTGAAAATTTATGCCTGTGGAGAAAGTAAAAAATCCAATGGCAGGCCTTAAAGTATCATATATATGTTTGTTTCATTTGTTTATTTCCTTTTGGTCTTCTCACAATGAAGATTTATCATCGATTAGTTTGAAAAATAAAACTGGTTCTTTTGACATTAATTTGGCTGCCATCAGTTGGTTGTGAATATTTCTTTCTTTTTTTTGCATTAGTAAAATAAACACCCTTTTTTGTTTTCTTTCAAGTATACTCAAATCCACTAAATATATGAAGAACCATGAACAGCATCATTCTGAAATCATAAATAACTTCCTACCAAAAAAAAAGAAAACAAAAAAGAAAGAAAAGAAGAAAAAAAATATATATCTACAAATAATACATCTTTTTGTTACAGTAAACCATAACATTTTATAATCATCGGATATCGTTCCATTACGTCATTTCAACTGCCAACCTAGTTGAGAACACAAAAAAAAAAGAACAAACTTTTTTCCAATACAAGTGTTTCAATAAAGAGAATTTTTAAAAATTAATTACCATACTAGTAAAAGAGTCAAAGTATTGCACAATAACAGCGCTTAGCTATTTTACCCTCATATAATCTAATGGGCCATAGAATTCACCTGAAGAGCTTTCATAATATACCTTTTAAAACACATCACAAAACCGATAGCAAGATTTCATTCTTCTTTTTGCTCTTCAAAGTAAGTAATACCATGAATTAAATTCAAAATATGGGGGGGAAGAGAGAAAAATCATGGTATTAAAATGTAAATCTCACTGCCTAGGCTTGTGAAATTAATATATATAAATGAAGATACTGAAAATAACAACAGTAGCACCAATATTTCCAAGTTATTTTTTAACATTTACTTTCTTTCAAACATCCAAATTGATCTCACAGTTTCATTAAAAAACAGTATTATAATGGGGTTGGGATAAAAGTTCCTTGTTAAAATCATGTGGGCTTCCTAGTACCTACTTTACACTGGGATATTCTACCTTCATAAAAATATCAGTTAAGACATGCATGCCACAACCCCAACAATGCATTATTTTATCTTTTATCATTATCGTTTTTTATTTTTTTTACTTTTTTAAAATAAGCTTGGAAGATCATAACCATGGTCATTATTTCTGTTCTGTCTAGGTGATAACAATCCTAAAGGAATCTTTAAGATACAATAATCTAACCTTGACAACAGAATAAGGCAAGATGCCAGGTTATTATTCCCAAACTACTTTCGGCTGTCTGTTGCGAGGCTACCGTTGTAAATTTTGAAGGACAATGTAGGTAAAGAGGAAGAGCAAAGTCCAACAACAAAAGACGCAAGACACCAGGTTTGACGTGATTAACAACTCTGAGCCTTAATGATACTTCAAACGTGGTTCACTCTACTTTATCAGTCTTAGAAAATTATTTGTGAAAAAAATATCTAAGGCTCATCTCCACTGATCAGCTTACAGTGTTAAGGTCAGTTCCTACCCCTTTGAGGTGCGAGTGGTGTCAAGTAACAATAAAAGTAATATCTGCCAGCTATGTACACAAAGCTCCAATCTCTCTTCCAGCCTACAGATGCCGCCGCTCTTGCGAATTTACACTCTGGCGATGCTTTCACTTCATCAAGTCTAAGGCAGTAAAATTCTGACCTTGCTGCTCTTTTAACTCAAATCCTAAATACAAAGCCTTCGAAATTTCTTGATATTTCTGTCTTTAGGAAAAGTAAATACTGCATAGAATATACAATAAACTCCATTTTGAATTTCTATCACACTGAATGTCTCTATACTGAATGAGAATTATACATAGGTCACCGTAGCTGCAGATCTCAAAGACGTAACAATGAAATGCAGACATCAATTCAAATGTCGTTAAGTTGTCCTCTACAACAGGTTGATGCACTAACTGACTTTGATTCAAGTTGATTTGTTTTTTTATGTCGGGAGACGTGAAATCAAAATCTTACTTAGTAGGCTTGCTAATTAAATGACTGGCTTATTTCGTGCACATCAAAATAGTCTTCATCATTTATTTCTATATACCTTCACAAAGTCCAAACTTTTTAAAATTCATTATAAAATCTACAATGCATGATGCTAGATAATGAGTCAACAAACTTCTTAAAATATAAGTTCTTGAAAGTGGTACAAGCCAAACCTACTGAAAAGTCTGAAATTTTCATAATGCTATGTCCAATTAGTACCAGTTCTTCCACTTTTAAAACATTACCTCCTTCCCCTTTTCTCTTAAGAAAATAACATACTATGTCTTTGAAACTTCTAGATTTCCCCGTTTTTGATAAGTCAATGCACTAAATACGGACCTGTACATGTGCATATTCATGTGCCAGGTTCTCAAAATTATGCACAACAAATATTCACCTAAATTTGTAAAATGAGTGGCACTCAGAAATTTCAGTCTTAACAGTAATTTCTGGTTAGTTGAAGCAGTTAATACCATGTAGAATGATGAAACAAAAAAAAAAGAGTATCTTGAAGATGTTAAAACAATCATATATTGGGAAAGTTTACAATATAAATAAGTTATTTCCCTTACAATCTATACTTGGACCAGCTATAAAAGTACACCTAATTATAATAAATAGTAGTGACAATATTGCATACACTTCTTACCTAATACAAACTCTTTGGAGATACATTTGCACAAGAGTTTGAATATGAAGTTCAGAAAACTACCACAGAGGGGGAAAAAAATTATCAGCATATCACTGGTGTTTCTGAGGTTCCACTGAAACAGCTAAAAATCATAACCACCAAAAATGAAGACAAGGGCAGAATGTAAGAAATAAAAACAAAAAGATTGAAAAAAAGAGAGAGACACCCTGTACAAACAAGTTTGAAAGAAAAGAATACACCTACTTATTTACAATATGGAAATACAAATTTGGAGAAGAAAAATAAAATAATAACAATAAAATGAAATGGTTCTCAATTATAAAAATAAGTAATAATAATAACAATAATCATAATAATAATGATGACAATGCATGGTGGCGGTGATAGTCTCTTGAACACGATTACAGAAGAGGATGACTACCGGAGGTGAGGAGGGGTGGGGTGGGCAGGGCAGGGCAGGGGAGTGGAGAGAGGGGAAGGGAGGGGTACGAGTGCCATTATAAAAGAAAGGGGTTTTCGTCTTGGGACGCAGCAGCAGAGGGGGCCATTCCAAAGCCAACGGACGGTTGCGGTGAGCCCCACGGCCCAGGGGCAGGCCCGGGAGCACCAGCATTGGAGGGAGGTGCGGCAGCCAGGGGCGGGCCGCCGATGCCGGTGGTGCGCAGCTGGTTCATGGAAGGTTTGGGGGCTTGCTGAGCTTGGAAGGGGTTGGGGGGGCTTGGAGCGCTGAAGGGATTCACACCTGCAAAAGATGAAGGCGCGAGGCCCGGTGTAACGAATGGATTGGTGATGCTGTTGTTGTTGTTGTTGTTGTTGAGGTTGTTGTTGTTGTTGTTGATGGTGAGGGGAGAGTTGGAGGTGATGGAAGTGGAGTTCAGAGGGGAGACACCTGTTCGGGAGAGAGAAAAGTAGCAAGCGGAAATCTCATTAGCGTGGTTTCGCAGTAAGTCATTAAGATGTGCTAAAGTGCAATATATATTTTTTTTATTTCTTTTTTTTTATTCATACCATAGCAGATTACATGAGTTAAAAAAAAAAGACGAGAAAAGAACAAAAATTAAATCAAAATGCTAAGAACCAATTTATTTCCATGCTTATTTTTAAGACATCTAATCATGACACTAGTCAAAACATTTATTAGCATTCAATTTAATCTAAAAATTAGAAAGAGAGAAATAAATTTAATCTAAAAAACAAACAAACAAAAAACAAACAATGATCTTATATCAATCTTGCTTCATTCCCAGTAATTGATTACATTTGATGCATTAATTCTTCAAACACAAATTGTGGAAATATGTTAAGCATATAGAATAAATCTATTCTTTCCCCTTAAATTGCAAGAGCAAATTTTTTATTCTTCTTTACGGTCTTGTACATAATCCTTCAACAAAGATAAATATATCTTACAATATCAAAACAAATAAAATGTTATTATTTCTTTTTAATCGTCATTCACAAGAAAGCATTAATATTATGCATGCAAAGGTTTAAAGCCAGATAGGAATTTTGTGAGATTTGAAACATAATGGAATAAGCAAACTAAAACACAAATAAAGTGAGGGTAAAAGATTTAGATCAACAGTGGTGTCATTTAATAGAATATATATATATATTTTTTTTTTTTCTGGGATACAAATAGACATTCTACATTGCATTATACCAAATGTAACATCTAGTAACTTTATTCATAACAGACTTGCAAATACACTAAATCCCATTACAAAAAGCTACAACAAAATCTTTTACCCTCATTGATAAATCAATTTGCAAGACACTTTTAACCAAAACCAACTCAAACCATATTTGCAAACACACACACACAAAAGAAGCAGTGACACAGGAGAAGGGTTGGATGCAAAGCCCAACACAAAGCAAGTCAGAGCAAGTTCTAGCCTAAGTTTGGCACTGGTGCAACCCACATCTGAGAGTCCACTATGGAGGGGGTAAGGCCACAAATCAGCAGCACATGATGAACCTACAGCCTGGAAAGTCTGGGAGCTGTTAGTAGCATACATAACATGGTGGGACACACCAGGAACAGATTATATGTATGTATATCCTATGTATGCAAACTTGAGTACACAAACATAATGGATGTTGTACACATGTATATGTATGTATGCACATATACATGTACATAAAAATGTATGCATACATATGATGAGGAGACTGGAACATATGAAAGATGATACAAACATCATTGAAAGAATGGTGTAAGCTATTAGTAGATTTTGGGCAGAAAAAAATGTATACCTGTATCCAGCAACAGCCCCTGAAACAAGTCATTCTGTATACCAGAATCCTTAACTGTCTTTGAGTAAACTAACTTAGCTTGAAGGGAAAACTTGGAAAATATATGTAGAGAGGGAGCGGGGAAAAGAGATAGAAGACTAGAGAGGGAGAGACCTGATGACAGAAGAGGGAAAGATGTGGGAAAAGATGAAGACAAAAGAGACACAGACAGTGATGAGACTTAGGAGGGATAACCCATTTTCGTAATGATAAAAAAAAGCTAGATGGAAAGGAAAAAGAGAGGCTACAGGTGAGGAGCATTAACTGAATTAATAAAAGAAACAGAGGAATAATGGTGGAAGAAAAAAACACTGAAAAGAAACTAATGGAAAAGAAAACTGCAAGAACCAGGAGTGAGAATAAAGGATAAATTGTAATAGAACTAATTTTTTAGTAGCAAAGTGGAAAAATAGTGACTTAACAAAAAGCTGACCTATATATAATCCTTATATTAACAGATTTAATAGTTTTACCATGAATTTTTCTTATAATCTACCCAGTCAGCTAAATTACTAATGCTTCCCACCTCGCCTTCCAATAATACAATCTGTCATAAACTTTCTATCTTTCAAAATAAAAAAAAACAGAATGCCATACGTGCTCTAATACTTTCTCATTTTAGCACCCCTTAGTTGGAACTAATTTTAGGTGATCCTATTGGTAATACGATTTCAAAGTTGATGTTTTTTATACAAAAAAATATTTGCATAAAAAAGATAACTTGCAAAGTTGTAACATAATAACAATACGTGCCTAAGGATTTGAGACACTTGACCTATAGCTGAATCATTTCATTTGAATTAATCTATGACCCATTTCTGAGGAAACATAGGCCTATGCAAATTGCTATTATCGTTAGAAGAACTTCTCAAAATATAAGGGCAAAATACACCCACTAGTCTACTATCTGAGTATACTAGATGGCATTCTTTTCTAAAAGCTTAATTCCCTCCTTGCAAACTAGCCCTACTGCCTTGGTGATGTTAGCAAGAGCTGTCCACCAAATATGCAAAGAAAAAGTTTATCCCATTGCATTAGTCTACCTATTGTGTCATATTTTGCATTAATTTCTGATTATTCTTATAGTTTTCTGAATTTAAAGTTGAGTAGCTTTGTGGACTATTAACAAAGGTATTACATAGAACAAGATTTTACCCTCAAAATGTTCTTTCTTGCATCTCCCCTAATACACTCTGGATATATGACTAAAAATTATCTTACTACATATCAATTAACTATAAAAAGGCAACTTCTAAGATGTAGATTAAACACAATTTTGAGGATGAATTTTAGATGATTTTCATCTATTACTTTGAGACTTGTAAAAAAAATCCCAAAAGCATGAAACTTTTAAACTAAATTTACAATAGCAAACTTAGTATTAGTTACCAAATATACCACACTGTTAAATCATGTTAGTCACAAAAAAATAACATTCTGAACATATCTGGCAGTTCCAATGTAAAGTAACATTATCAGTCGAAGAGCCACAGAGTACAGAAACTCCCCACACAAAAGAGGACATTCTAATAAACGTAAGTTATGACGAAAATACCCACATAACAATCGACCAACTGATAATCTTACAATACAATACTTCTAAGTGTTACACCAGCAAGTCCCGATACACAGCTTACGCCTGTTCTAGCTAGCCTTCTGAACCTTGCCGCCATTTACGAGACTGCGTCGTGTGAATCTTACCTAGTGCAGGAGTAGCTTGCTTGGTGCCACCGACCAGGTTGTCTAGGTTCACCAGGTTTGAGTTCTCTCCCAGGAAGGCGGCGGGCGACTTTGATTTCTTTTCTCTGTTGTTATCTGGCACTGTTGAACTTAGCCCGCTAAGGTCAAAGGCATCTGACAAGCCATCTGTTGGGGAGAATTAGAACGTTAAGGTCTTTTGCTGTATAAAGTCATGCTAGTGATTGTCAACCCATAATAGCGATTAGGCAAATAATAAGTTATTAGATATAACTAATCTACTGTAACTAGGATTAATTTTTTTCTTTTCTACACAACCTAAATTGCTTTATTCAAATCATGTCGAAGCATATTCCCATAAAGAAGGAAAGAAGGAAAGAAGAAAAAGAAGAAAAAGAGATCTATTCTTAATCCTTCCGTAACGGGAATTTTTCATGATGTTGGATCACTTTTGCATTGCATTTTCCCTTCGGTTAAAGTTAAGCTATTTTTCCTGTGATTGTGTAACTAAGGCATCATTCCAAATGCTAATTAATATCCCTTTGCTAATATATAGAGGCTTACATATCAAACTGTATGTTTAGTAAATGATAGAAAATATACACATCTTAATATGTCCAGCCCAGGCTGAACATCTTAAGATGTGGCCCATCTTGGAAGGGTTAATATCTATATCTATATCTAAAGCAAAAACAATTGTCAGTCTTTATTAACCTTCAATTCCAATGCAATCTGTTGGGGATAAAAAAGGAAAGGTAATAACAATAATAAATCAAGTACATATGTTATAATGACTAAATTTGTTACTATAAGACCAGATATACATGTTTAAAATTTCTATTAAAAAAATAAATTATAGCTCCTGCACAAAGACATGAACAAAGTCAAGGGTGAGTACATATTACATAGCATAGAATGACAGAAAAAGTTAATACTGTGACAAGTGAAAGCCTAGTATTTAAGCAGAGGGACACAATGACAGACATGGTCATGATAAACTATGACACCTAATTACTTTAAAAAAACAAAAGAAATAAAAACTTTATCTCTGATAATCACTTTTCTCCAAACCTTGCTGTGACACCCTATTGAACCCTAAGACATCAATGTCACCACGCTTACTGTTGGCTGGCTTATCTCTGGTCGACAGAGCGGAAAATTCGTCGACATCTCCGTTGTTCGTCGGTGAAATGGGAGCAAAGGGATCCCTAGATGGAGCCTTGACCGAGACAGGCTCCCAGGGGTCACTGGCATCTGCAGAGTTGGAGGGAGCTGGAGAGCTTGAGCTGAGCACGGCCCAAGGGTCATTACCACAAATACCTGAAATGTGGATGAAAAATAGTATACTACTAGTAAAACTGCAAAAAACATAATGGTGAAGAGTGAACCCTCACCAACTTGCTTTTTTTTATAGACTGCAGTTTTGAAAAAAAGAAAAAAGAAAAAAAAGAAAAAAAGAAAAAAAATGTATACAATTTCACCAACTACAGAAGGTAGTTCTGATTATCCCCAGCTTGGGATGATCCCATCCCCCTCCACTAATCTAATTCAATCTTGAAACTTATCAACTTATAACACCCAAAAAATATGGTAGATTTTCTGTTATCACAGTTGCAGTATCTTCCAACTGCCTAACACTGCAAGCCTTGTAATGGGGTTCTCGCAGTAATAGGAGCGCACAGACAGGAAACAATAAACTGAAAAAAATCATCCGAAGAAGCGACTGGCAAAATGGGCAGCCATAAACCAACCCCTATCAACACCAAAACCCTGGAAACAACCTCCAGCTGTACAAACCTCCCATCGGTGGTTCCGGAGATCTGGCAGGAGGCTGACCCCAAGGATCCGAGGTAGTGGGAGGTGACGTGACCCGGGAAGGAGGACCAGAAGCAGGGGACCCCCATGGATCTGTATTCTATGAGGGAGAGAGAGAATGCAAATGTGTCATAACTTTGGGAAGAAATTCACATGTAAATTCACATGAGGTGAAGAGAGTAAA
>NW_028234408.1:4143242-4150742 GCF_977035675.1 Penaeus japonicus | reverse complement strand
CTACTGTGGACTCAATCTGTACCTGGGCTGAGTGGATCAAATGACTTCGCCTTTTGATAACATAAGCTTTTGGATTGCTGGGTATAGTACCAGGAGAAATCCCTTGCGTCAGGGTCCGTTATGTCAAGAGGGAACTGTAACTAATTTTTTCTTTTCTTTTTTCTTTTTTTAATCAAACACACTCTAAGACTAGACAAGATAATAAGCTACATCAACAACAACACAACAACATACTGCATAATGTCAAATAAATGGGAAATTGCAGAACCAAATATAAATGGTGCTATCTATTGCTAGACTAAATTGAACGTGAAGCAGCAGCCTTACCACTTCCTCAGTAATATTGCCATTATTGAATATATCATCCAAGCAGTTCTTTGACACAAATGAAAGCTAAGACATGCACAAGAAAAATGAAAACAAATTAAATCACGTATGGGAAACATCGTTTGATCATGTCACATTTTTTCTTCTCTTTTTTTTTAATGCTTGATCTAAAAGGGATATGCAATTTATAATTATATTTTTCTTTTCTTTTTTTGCCAAAACGAGGCAAAATTAATGTCTCTTGAAAATCTTAGGAAGTAAATATTGTTTATCTCATAAGGAAAAAAAATGCTTTTAGATGTTTTAGTCACAGGAATTAAGCTATAAAATTAATAAGTAAACTCACAAAATTGCCTTTCAAATGTTAAATTAATATGCTTTCAAATATTTCTACCAAATTATGCAACCTTTCTGTAAAAAAAAAAAATGTTTTTCAAGATATGGAAAACTGTCCCATATAACCATATCTGAAAAAGCGTAGCAATTTAAATTTCTTTTGTACTGGTCCAAAAGAGAGAGCTCAAGAGCCACCATTTCAAATTCCGCAAAGCAGCCAGAATTTCCACCACACAGAGGGGGTGATATCCACAATGCAAAACAAGGCTCAACAGGTTTCAGTTTCAAGAACTGGTGACTTCCTGATATTTTCATTTACTTTCCTTCTCCCTTATATTTAAAATAAGTAATATCAATATTACTATATATCCTTTGCTTCTCAAGAATATAGAATATATAAAAACTTAACACACACAAAAAAAATTGTAATCACCACTTCTGTGTGCTATTAATGCTAACTTTCAATCATCAAAAAATATCAAAAGTTATTAATGTCACATCCGTTTTAGAATTATGCCAGAAAATCAGAAGTCCTGACTCCGCATACTATTTGGTACCTGTTTCGAAGGGGGCAAGGGGGCAGTTGTAATGTTGACTTGGACAGCGCCCCAGGGGTTGTAAGAGGCAGGAGGGAGAGGGCATGAGTCGGGGGTTACCGAGGAAACGTGAGACAGAGAAGTGGCCGGGCGCAGGAGAGCAGTGGATGTGGGAGGGAAGAGAGAATAACTGGAGGGCAAGGAGGAAGAGGTGTGTTGCTGTGGCGGGGGCGTGAGGAAGAGCGAGACCGGCCGAGAGAGGGCAGAGGAGGTGGGCAAGTTTAAGCTACTGTCAGGGTTGGGCGAGCTGAAGGGAGGAGCCTGGTCCTCCAGAAAGGGGTTTGGCGTGACTGATCTCGGAGAGAGGTCTTTGGACAAGAAGCTGGATGAAGTGATTAGGGGCGGGTTCGAATGCCTAAAAGTGATCTTGGACGAGGGGGAACTAGAGGCAAAAAATGAGGAGCTGGTGGAGGGGAATGGAGGGACTGGTGGGGGGGAAGGGCTGGTGCCTGCAGCAGGGGAACTCTGAGGGAAGTAATAAGAAAAAGTAGTATTTAAGTGGAGAAAGTATAAGGCAGATGATATGCAAGTAGTTCCTGTAAGAACGTATGCTTAAAAGTGGAGGGCGCTACTCCCATGACCAGGGCTCTTTGACAGGTATATGACCTAATAAATCATACAGGTTTTGAAGTCAAGAGATCACCTTTTTCCAAAAGATAGAGATAATCTGATAACACCATCAAAATAGTATTGTTTAGAAGATTAATTTCATCATATGCACAAAACCTCTAAAGCAATAATCATATGATTACTGACATCACAGAACCAATCATCATTAATGATAACTGATAGGATTTTAAGTCTTGTAGCAATAATGATAATAATAAAAATAATAATAATAATAATAATAATAATAAAACAAAAATGATAATGATAATAATAATCATATTAATAAAAATAATATCAACACTAAATATCAATAAAGGTAATAATGATTATCCCTATTATCATCACAATAATACAAATAAAGATAATATTGATAAATAATAAGTAACAAGAACATCGATCATAATAATACCATAAGATGATAATATTAGCGGCAATAATATTAACATTCATATTAGCAACAGTAATAATAATAATAAAAATACTAATAATAACAATAACCATACTAGCACTCTAAATAAAGCTTCTATTCTTTACGCAAGGTTTTCTTTATTCTGATTTCCAATAACTGTTTGCTTGCATGAAATTCATCATATATATATAGCTGGTCCTTAACTTCTTAAAATCAATGACCAATAGAAGAGAACTGTCAAGATATTAAAATGATATTGAAGCCATCTATTGTTCTTTATTCTGATTTCCGATAACTGTTTGCTTGCATGAAATTCATCATATATAGCTGGTCCTTAACTTCCTAAAATCAATGACCAATAGAAGAGAACTGTCAAGATATTAAAATGATATTGAAGCCATTTATTGTTCTTTATTCTGATTTCCGATAACTGTTTGCTTGCATGAAATTCATCATATATAGCTGGTCCTTAACTTCTTAAAATCAATGACCAATAGAAGAGAACTGTCAAGATATTAAAATGATATTGAAGCCATCTATTGTTCTTTATTCTGATTTCCGATAACTGTTTGCTTGCATGAAATTCATCATATATAGCTGGTCCTTAACTTCTTAAAATCAATGACCAATAGAAGAGAACTGTCAAGATATTAAAATGATATTGAAGCCATCTATTGTTCTTTATTCTGATTTCCGATAACTGTTTGCTTGCATGAAATTCATCATATATAGCTGGTCCTTAACTTCTTAAAATCAATGACCAATAGAAGAGAACTGTCAAGATATTAAAATGATATTGAAGCCATCTATTGTTCTTTATTCTGATTTCCGATAACTGTTTGCTTGCATGAAATTCATCATATATAGCTGGTCCTTAACTTCCTAAAATCAATGACCAATAGAAGAGAACTGTCAAGATATTAAAATGATATTGAAGCCATCTATTGTTCTTTATTCTGATTTCCGATAACTGTTTGCTTGCATGAAATTCATCATATATAGCTGGTCCTTAACTTCCTAAAATCAATGACCAATAGAAGAGAACTGTCAAGATATTAAAATGATATTGAAGCCATTTATTGTTCTTTATTCTTTAACTTCCCTGTCTGCTGTGAAGTAATATTGATAATAATGATGATAATAAAAATAATAATAATAATAATAATAATAATAATAATAATAACAACAATAATAATAATGATAATAATAATAACAATAACAATAACGATAATGATATTAATCATAATAATGATAATGATGATAATGAAGATAATAACCATAATAATCATAATAATGATGACAATAATTATAATAATCATAATAATGATGACAATAATGATGATAATAAAAATAATCTCAATAATAGTGATAATAATGATGACAATAATTATAATAATCATAATAATGATGACAATAATGATGATAATAAAAATAATCTCAATAATAGTGATAATAATGATGATAATAAAAATAATAAAAATAATAAAAATAATAAAAATAATAGTAATAATGATAATAATAATGATAATAATTATAAAATGGTAATAATGATAATAATGATGATAATGTTAATAATAATAATTATGATAATAATGATGATAATAATAATAATAATAATAATGATAATAATGATGATAATAAGAAAAAATAAAAATAATAATGATAATAATGATGATAATAAAAATAATAATAATAATAATAATAATAATAATAATAATAATGATAATAATAATAATTATAATAAAAATAATAATAATAACAATAACAAAAATATATATTTATATATACAAAAAGAATATAAAGCGTTCTTCTCATCTTCTTTCGTAATCTCTGCCATTTCTCAATGGACGTGTATCCCTCGTCAAGACCACACTCTCTTTAGTAAAACTTACTAAAACAATCGTATTAAAAAGGACTACAATAAGAAGAAGAAGAAAAAAAAAAAGAGTGAGAAAGAGAGAGAGAGAGCAAGAGAAAGAGACAGACAAGATTCCTTCTTTCCCCGTAAAATTATTAGTCAACCTTCTGCCCCCTTGCTGCAATCTCTCCTTTTACAAATGCAAATAGTCATACCTCAAAAATCAATCAACTACTCAACATACGAATACAACTAAAATCCTGACAGGAATATCACCTGGCTCTTCAACACACACTGCTCTTATTGGTCTATCTATCTTGCACAAAGAAGTGAAAAAAAAGGAATAACAGAAAAGAAAGGAAAAAAAAAAAAAAACATATATTATAATACAGTCAACTGACACACATACGAGAGTGAACATACAACCAAGGTAACGCACAGAAATAAAAAAATTTGCATGCTAATTCTTAAAAAGAGAAAGGGGGGGGGGGGAGAGAGAGAGAGAGAGAAAGAGAGAGAAAGAGAAAGAGAAAGAGAGAGAGAGAGAGAGAGAGAGAGAGAGAGAGAGAGAGAGAGAGAGAGAGAGAGAGAGAGTGAAGAGAGAGAGATAGAGAGAGAGATAAGAGAGAGGAATTCAAGCACATGTGAATAACAGTTTGATGGAAGTGGGATGCAAACAGAGGGACAAGAAAAGTGGACAAGTCAGTTTGAAGTTAAAAGGTTTCACATTTAAGGCTTACTATGACAAGTTACTTAACAGTTGTAATTGACGGGGCATTGATTAGTAATGGATTGTTTTATCTTGCCAAATGATTGTATCAAATTTAAACATAATGGAAAAATGCCAAAGTAACAAACAAATGTAGTATGTAATGGAAACCAGTGATTATCTAAATAATATCAAACATATTCATTGATAACACCATCTGTTATTGTAAAACATACTTTCAATGAAATGGAAGATAAAAAAAGAATGGATGGAAAAGAATTAAGAGCAATGAATTAACAGACTGCCCTTTCAAGATTATCTCAAAGAAATGTGAAAAAATCCTTTGTTAAATAACTTAAGAGAAAATCAAGAAATTATCCTACTTGAACAATATCAAAACTCTGGCATCTGTAGATGCTAAATATTTAGAGTTAAAATTATGTTAATACCAAGTAAATATAAACATCCTTGTGTATTTTTTTAATTTCATAAAATTAGTGGACTCAAAGGACCTCCATGCATTTACTTTCTTAATTGTTATCATTCCTTTACCAATTTTTATTCTAAGGCAAAACAGGGGAGTGTACCAGTTTCTAACAAGCAATCAGTTAAAGACTTATAGCAAAAAAGTCATTGTAACTTACTCTACAAATGAAAGAATACAATCACATTATCATTCATAGCATGCCTAATGAGTTATACTATAATGTTCAGTCATGAAGAGCTTGTCAGAAATACTTGCTAAGTATCTTCAAGTATAGATAATCAATCAAACTAGATGCATGATGCACATTAGGGTAATCCTTCCTGCACCAGTCATGAGATGAAATAACAAAGCATCTATTCCAACAGCAGAATTATGTTTCGTATTGCTTTCATAAGTATATATGGTAGAGCATTATGTACCCCTCCACGTGAAAATCACATACACAAATAATCTACACTTCTCAAAATACTGTTCCGTTGTCATGTATATGCTTAAGTTGAGGATACTCACTGAAATTTAAGAGATATTCTATACAATACTCTACAAACATTTAAAAGGGAAGTAGCTCAAGCTAATGTGATGTACAAGCTATTGATGTATTGGACATATATAAACTATTATACAAACTCCCATAGAAATTCCCTTGTACATCACACAGAGAAAATGGCAAGCTCTTTTTGAAGATACATAAAACATTAACACCAGAAAAGTCCACACCCATAAGACAGGGCTCACTGATAAATCCTTTAATATAATCACTACATTTTAATATGTCCATGGCATAGAATATCCAGAGTATTGTGCCACAAAATCTTATAAAAGAATCTAACATACTGTAATGACAAAATCTGAAATATGTTTTCTCCTAACACAATAAAGTAGTTAAGTTAATCTATCCTGTAAGTTGTTTTTGGCACACAACACACCTCAGCTTCTGCAAGACATATCTCTGGGTTACTATAAATCTTATTATGGTAAAATAATGACTTACAAATCCTATCACATGCATAATTTTTATAATCTTTAAAATCAAGGGAATTTTATAAAATTGAAAAAAAAAATAACTATACTTTTAATATCATATCATGCCTTTTGAAATACGAGGAATGTTTTTATATAATGTAAGAGTGAAAATGTATAAAGATGTACTTGGGAAAAAAAATGAACTACTGCTATGCACACAAAACTTTGCAGAGCTATAATGTGTAAGAATACTATATAGTATCTTATCTGCTTAATTAAGCATATAAGACACAAGCTAACCAATATTTCAAATACACCTGAATCAGACAATGCTCTATGTCACCAAGTTTCAGTTATATGTAAATATTTAAGGAATATCTAAGATAATAAAATATAAGTGTTATGACAAAAACAAAGAGTAAAAATATGGATAATTGAAGAGACTGTCCAAATAATGCATAATTGTCACACTAGGAATTTTAGAGAAAAAAGTGAGATAATGGGGAAAGTGAATTTTCTTTTCATAAGAAGGGAAAAATGTAATAAAGATGAAATAGCTAACTACAGATGAAGCTAAAGAAAAAAAAAGTTTTAGTTTTAAAGTACATACAGAAAAAAGTCTAAAAGAGAGTAGAAAGACCATTCTGTGGAAGTACTGTAATAATAAAACTATCATAAAAGATTCTATGTGATGTACAGGGATTTATATAATTTCGTAAAACTAGAAAGTAAAACAAATTCACACAAATATAAACCACATCTATCCACTTTCATCCATAAATCAACACACACCTACACTCACACATGCACATACAAACACTATGCATACATGCTAAGAAACTGACAACCATATCAGCAACCACAAAAGAACAATATATGAGAGCACACTTACACACACACTTACACACACACACACACACACACACACGCACACGCACACGCACACGCACACGCACACGCACACGCACACGCACACACACACACACAATCACTCACTCACACTCACACTCACTCCTTCTCATAATTGCACAAATGCATACACTGCATTTAGACAAATGCAAACACATTTCCTTCCTAAAAATGCATATCCATGCAAGCAGGTTTAAGGACTCATGCATGCATGGATTCACTCTGCAGTCTTAAATATAGATTCAGAAAGGCTGCAACCATAAATCAAGTTTGTTCACATCATACAGTTAATGACAT
>NW_028234408.1:4128242-4135742 GCF_977035675.1 Penaeus japonicus | reverse complement strand
TAACCAATGGCCACACCCTGACTAAAGTGTGACTTTACTTGTTCTCATTCATGCTTCCTTAATCACTCCTGCCTTCCCTTCCTCTTTGATTAGGTGCAGTGCTAGACAGCCTTCCCCCCATCAGTTAATGGTTGAATATCATTTCATTGACTAAAGTTATACCACATGAAATGGTTCTTTTGGATTATGGAGCTTCATGTCTAAGCCACTGTCTCTTCGCCTGGCTTATTTCAAATCAATCTTCCTAGTGAGAGCAAGTATGGGTGAGTATACCTTTCGCATCTTTTGCATTTTGCTAGCTCCTTTGTTTTTCTCCCTAGGCCAATAAGTTTGAACTATACCACTACATACAGTGGCAGGGCCTATGTCTGTTTTGTGCCAACACAGCCATGTACAGGTTGGTTGGTAGTGACGAGCCCTTTCAAGGCAGCCATTGGCCCAATCAGTCAGGAAAACAGTATCATTTGACAGCATATATATTCTCCTAGTTCCTTACTTTTCTATTGTAGTTTAAAATACTAAAATGTCATTGTATCAAAATGAGATTGCTAACCCTGGACAATTGCTATTACCAGTAAAAGTTTCTATGCAGTGCATATTCCAGTGACACTGCTGAATAGATACAAATAAATAATTTTGTATATCAATTCACCCACTAAACTTATCATATAACTATTAACCTCTTAGGTCCTTCATATCTATCATTTATTTAAGTACATCATCACTATCAATTATTAAGGTCCTATATACTTTACTTGTATCCTTTAAACTTATCAGTTACTCATCAGTCTATCATCCTTTATATTCCTCAACAACTACTCCTTTATGCTTATGAGAAGTGGTACATTCAATACCGTCCAAAAGAGTAAATGTTACAAGGCATGTTGAAGAAATGTAATAGCTCTTGAACCTTGTTAATGGATATAATTTCAAGAGGAACTGCACTTTTCCCCCAAGCTCCAATCTTGGTAAGGTATGTATATGTAGCCTTTTCACCATAACACAATAATTTCCATCCATCTAGCTTACAAGTATAGACAAATTTTGTGAACGTAATGTTTCTGTGAAATACCAAGAGGCATATTCTCTGAAATTCCCCCATATATAACACCTATAAAATGTCAGTGCTGAAATCAAATATATACAAAAAATTATTTTAAAGCTGAATAATTAGATAACAGCAATACTGAGACCCTAATACTACTCACGTGGCTCGAGACCTGAAGGCCCATCTTGTACTCCATAAGCGTTCCTTTCATTAGGGCGAGATGTACTAGTTACATATGTCTGCAAAGAAAACATACAATCAGCAAAGGACACGTAAGGACTGGAGAGGAGTAACTATGCAAGACTGCAGCTCAGTGATGTTCGATGGAGAGACAAACACTTGACAGATATGCAAGAAATTGAAAAAAAAAGGAAAAAAATGATAATAATAAAAAAATAATAACATAGCTACATAACATGCTCTACTTCATGACACACTCAGAATAAATTTTTTGCAACTGCTCAGATCATTGCATCACATATAAAAAAAATATTCACATTATCAAAATCAAACCTCCTAATTAAAACAATTTACAAAATCTTACACCTACAAACATTTCACTTCTTCTTGAATATTTCTTTCTACAATGGCAAGATAAAATAATATATGAGAGCAAAATATTCTCTAAAACAATAAGAAAATGGCAATAACTTGCATTTACAAGACTTTAATGCTAATATAATGGACTGCAATAAATGATGGCCTACTTATCACAATGAAAATCATTCCAAAATCTCTTGTTAGTAGGATAAGAAAAAGAACAATGGTAAGAATAAGAAATAATAGGAACAAGTGGAGTGGAGTCTGAAGAAAGAAATTATTAATAGTGAGAAAAATACATAAGTAGGGAAGAGGGGGTAAGAGGGGAGTACAGGAGAGTGAAAGAAAATAAAATAAGGATAAACATATACAAAAACATATGTGCAAATACATACATATATTATGAACGTGTGTGTGTGTGTGTGTGTGTGTGTGTGTGTGTGTGTGTGTGTGTGTGTGTGTGTGTGTGTGTGTGTGTGTGTGTGTGTGTGTGTGTGTGTGTGTGTGTGTGTGTGTGTGTGTGTGTGTGTGTGTGTGTGTGTGTGTGTGTGTGTGTGTGTGTGTGTGTGTGTGTGTGTGTGTGTGTGTGTGTGTATGTGTGTGTGTATGTGTGTGTGTATGTGTGTGTCTGTGAGTTTGAGTATAAGTGTGAGTGTGAGTGTGAGTGGTGTGTAAGTGTGAGTGTGAGTGAGTGTGTGAGTGTGAGTGTGAGATATCTTTGGGGGGTGGGGTAGTTAGGTATGTGAAAAGTAGGAGACATCTCTTGGAACAGAGATATATATATGTTAATTGACAATATTCTTCACTTTTGATCTGAGATTCTTTTGAGCAAAAATTATCTTAGAGTAAAATCAAGACACATCCAGTTGCAAATATTCAACAACACCAACAAAATAGTTGTCTTAAAAACATACTTTAAAAAATTATCTTTTTGTCATCTTCTTCCACAAATTTGTCATAAATTATAAACATTATTCATGCAAAGAGTAGCTTAATATCTAACATGCACTGTTCTACTGTGTTTCATCATGGATCTGCCAACCATATATGTGTAATCTCTGACAACCAATACCTGTTCCATCTATCTGGCAAAACATGATTTCTATACACCAATATGGTGAAAAGTTAAATTTCTTTTGAAAAAAAAAAAAAAAAAATCTAACTTAAAGCATTGTCAGGTCAAAGCACAAGTTACATGTTATAGCCGATCCACATTCTACTAAGCACACAGATAAGTTGATACTTACATCGGGATAAGAGGGACTAGTGGGAGAGCTTATGTCCTGTGAAGGAAAGTGGGAAAAGCCTTCAACAAAAACATACCAGGCAGCTTTCACAAATGCAAGAATGTTGGGAAAGTTCTCCCTACTCTTCTGTTTAAGTACACATCCCCAAGCTTCTTTGGGAAAGTAAGAGTGAAAAGCACAGGAGAGTTAAGAACGCACGGTGAGACAGCGGAACAAAAATAGTTTTAAAACGACTGTAAGGGGAATAAGCAATCGGCTCACACAAATAACAAAGTTTTCAACTACACCATACTTCACACAAGCTTCTGTCCAAAGTTAATGAATAATACATTTCATGACAATCCTGTCACCAAACAGCAAAAAAAGGACTGCCTTCCTTCTCTCCTGGAAATATGGAAAACACCTGGTGATTCTAAAATAACAGGTTTCGACTCAACTCCTAAAATCAAAATATCAAGGAAAAGGGTATCAAATGAGGAACCTATCTATCATCTTAATGTTGTCACCCTACCGAGTCCTAATACTTTACCAAAAATATTGTAAACCTTAATCTGAGACAATCGGCATAAATCTAATTTCCATCAATCTTGTTTTCCACTTTGCTAAATAAAAAAGACCTTGTAGTCAAAGTCAATTTTCCCAGTTTCCTTATTCTTTTCATCTTCTTCCTTTTTCTCTTTTTTTCAGACCTAAAAAGTAGCTGTAGACCTTGAATTATGATTCCAGTCACCATCATCACTACCTATTTTTTCTAGCAAAGAAGTGCTGCTTTTGTGTTCAACCAACCATAAATGTGCAGAGACTGTAGCTTAAGCAAAATTGGTGTATCAAATTAAAGGAGAATGAGACCAACAATTCTTTGAGGCTGTGGCCAAAGCAGCCTTTTGTGTGTCAATTTTAAGCTTGCATGCTTGGCGATAAGAGACAAATAACCAAATATTTGAAATAAATATCACTGCAAATTTCAAAGATAGTATTGTAATGCTGCCTATTCTTATATCTTTCTATAAAACTATTTCACACAAAAAAATCTAAAGGACAGAAATACATTAATGCTAATAATAACTGCAATATTGATTAGCAGTAGCTATCATATATACCAAACAACACTACCAATTACCAACCAATATATTCAGCTATCAAACAATTAGCCCTGTCGGAAAATGCAGCTTAATTACCAACTGCCATCATTAGCTATTGCGCTAATAGCCCTACTGATAAATACAGCATAAACATCAACTGTATACAGGGTAAAACCATTAGCCAAGGGAATATGATCCAACCTTTTCACCATCACAGACAATTGTCAACTCCTCAGCATATCGTCGGTCTCTAGGATTTCCCTGTCGCAATGTGGGATAAAATGAGCATGCATATGGAACAGTCAAAGTAACAATGATGATGATAATGATGATAATAATAATAATAATAGTAATAATAACAACAAACTAACAAAAATAATCATATTCAAATTGATCAAGGAAATCATGAAACTCAAGTGCAAATAATTCCAACCATAAATGAACAGACAGAAAAAAACTTGGCAAGGTACAGCTTTGGTTTCCCATGTCTCTTTCAACCTTGTGCTGTTTGGTGAATGAAAGGTGTGAAGCAAGCATGAGATCATGAGTAAATCAACGAGGCCGTTAAATGAAAACTTTCTATGGGAACGATGTGAATTTACGTGAAATTAGTGGTTAATCAATTCTGTTAAAAAGCTTTATTCTTGACAGTGGTAAAATGAAGAGGAAACAAATCTTGTATCACCACATATACAGAAAAGAGGACATCCGTCTCCTTTGTGAAATTTAAACTCATCATACCTAAATATCAGAATTTTTCATATATGCATCTTCAAAACAGTTATTAGATCTGACTTAAACATATGGAATATGTGAAGATCTACATAACTAAAAAAAAAATAAAATGAAAAATGAAAATCATAAAAAACCTTTGTTGGTTTTAGTAGAGATACATGAATTTGAACAAAACTCCTAGCATAACAAAATAGGTTTTGCATTTTAAAATAGGATGAAAAATTCTGATATCTATTGTAATTTTTCTTGGTGTTCCAAAACCTGCACCAGTTTATCAAGAATCTACTCCACTGTGTAAAAATTATCCAGGTGCTTTATAGTTTAGTTGTGATAGCTTCATAGGCCCTTCCTATCTGTAGAGCAATATGTATAGTACAAATAATATATACATAGGTGAATTCAAGGCACTGCACCCATAGCTTTCCCTATGCACACATATTCTTGATCTAGATCTATAAAATAATATTAGGAGACTAGTTTAGAAATCTAGGCTTTTACTGTTGTTTCAGTCAAAAGCACAGGACTGCACATTTAAAAGTCACACACTATGAGAGATAAGAGGAAAAAAGTACTTTAATTCAATTAATTTGTTTGAATGATACCAGTTTACACTGTTAAAAGTTTAGCTAGATTGTGAAAGAAAACAAAAAGAAAAAAAGAAAAAACATGACTAGGCTGTAACTTACGCTGTCACTTCCAATGCCTGACACACTCTGGGCAAACCTCTCTTTGGCCTTCAGAGCTCTCACTCTTTCGTTCCGAAGCCGCTCGTCGTCCTGAAATGCAAAGGAGACGATGTTTTATTTATTCTTCTTCTGCCTTTGGAGAATAAATCTTTCAAACATCGTTCATTGTCAGAATTGACGAGAAGGGTATAAATAATAAAGACAATTTTCACAAGATTTTGACTACATGTTCATCACACATTTCTGATGGGGACTGCATGATCAAGACTTTCACAAGCAAGCAATCTGATGGTTCAGCTAAAAAGTCTTCAGCAGAAATATGACAGATATTAAATACTTCTTATGCAGGATTTCCACAACACTCCAAATTTCTCTCACCTTTAAAAGTGTGACAAGAGCTTTGGCCTTTTCCCTCACACTCATTCCCTGATCTTTGTTTTCTTCAATGTACTGGAAGTCCTTCAGAGTCTGAATGGCAAAGATGTTTTCCTTACACTGATCTGCAACCTAAGTGGAGTAAAAGCTGGTAAGTATAACAAAATGTCTCCAATATGTTCAAATATCATTAGTCTTTCAAATCACCTTTCCTTTGAAAAATGCCACAATTATGCTATGAACTATATCTACAAATTCATCTTTTTTTTTCTTTTAATCACCTTCTCGCTGCCGGTCTTTATGAGATATTCTAAGAGGACGAGCGCTTTGTACACGTGTCTCCAGTTCCGCCCGTGGTCGTTGAGCCTCTTCCAGATCATCTGCATGATTTCCGAGAAGGCCACCACATTGTAAGTGAGATCTGCCACTTCCGACATGAGGGTGGACGAAGGGCCCCAAGGATCATTACTCGTTGCTTCTCTTACTTTTATCTGGAAAAAAGTTTGGTTCATTTAATAGACATGTCTTAACCCATTGCAGACGGAGATAAATTTGCTTGCCCAGCCTCCAGGATAGGTTTTATTTTAGAGAGAGACCGCTTGAAGCAATATAATTTGAATCACCTCGTTTTTTGTGTTTTAATTTTTAGTGTGTTTTATTGAGTTTAGAGACTTATATGTGCCATATGACAGGCTCTATCAGAAGAATTGCTGTTTTATGGGAGGACAAAAGGCAACTTTATTTTTTCGTATTTTTGTGCTGTCATGAACGAATACGAAACATATAACCACCTACAATAAATATAACAAGAAGAGGTAGGGAAGAGGAATGAAATCTGTGCTTGTGACTGTGAGTGCCACAGTGAAAAGCATCCATATTGGCACAGGAGCACATTTTAGACACTGGGGATGGATTGAGTCACCTGCAGTAGTCATCATCACTCATTCCTTTTTCATAGCAAAATAATTAAAACATCTCCTAATACGATATCCAATTAATAGAGGAATCCTTTGGTATTCAATGTAATTGGCTTTGTCTATAAAAAAGAAAAAGAAAAAAAAAAGAGCTAGATCATTAGTCAATATGGATCAAGATCTGAATAGATATTGACAAAATCACAATATCAAAGTTTGAAGCTGTCATCAAAACCCCTTTTCACATGTGAGTAAATTACAAGCAAGAAACAGCAAAGCGAAAAAATATATATATATATTGTAGTGAAACTGATCAAAGACTGGATTTAAATATAATAAAAACTTGAGAGATCTTTCTATTCTTACAAATTAGTAACTAGGAATTATGGATAGAGATACTCACACTTTTTTAACCTCCTGATAGACTCTAGTTATTCTGCCCAGTAACCAAAGATGTTTGCAATACAAAGCTGAATGCAACAGACTCACTTTTGAGATAAATCCTTAGAGTTTTGCAATGAAGTTTTATGGGCAGTCTGAGCATAAATGATTGTACTTTCTTTTTTCTTTCTTCAAAATATTACATGCGTAATTCATCTTTAAAATTACACAAAAAATGATACATACCAGTAATGCATCAAGGGTATAATCTGTACATAAATCACTCTGTAAAATACTCTAATTAAGAAATGTCACACCCAGAAAAAGACAAATCTATATGCTCTAATCTAAATTGCAAAGCCATACAGAATACTCATTACCATACATATTTTCTTCATGAACCTCTTCTTTTGTAACACCAGCTGTTACTACTTACCTGTGCATCTGTATAATTATGAGCAATGTTTTTCATATTACGGCGTAAGCCCGAAA
>NW_028234408.1:4108242-4118242 GCF_977035675.1 Penaeus japonicus | reverse complement strand
CCTGTCCCTCTGATTTTTAGCTGGTGCCACTAGTGACATAGGCTGCCCATCCTGACGACCAGTTAAGCCATAAGGTGCCCCATTCGCAATGGGTTCATGAACTATCCTATATTATATGAATACTTTTCACAACAATGTTATCATCACAGAATATCAATATCTTTCATTAAACCAAAAATATGCTTCATGTCATAAATTATAGTACATCCATGGATCACTTGACAATAAAATTAAACACATCTCCAGAAGACAAAACATGCTCTTGGCTTTAACCCATTGATAGCGGATGGCATGATTTGCTGTCAAGGCAGAGTCGGTTGTAAAAGCGGATGGCACCGTGCCATACAACATAAACCTGGCACATGACTATATACATATTTCATTAAAACTGCAACCAATGGGTTAAATCCTATAAACTGTTACACCTATGATCACAATTAAAATGCAGTAAAATAGTTATCAAAAAATAATAACAAAATAAAATAAAAATAAAAATAAAACATTTATAGAATAGAATAATAATCTTGTGAACATTCTAAAAATACTCATTAACCTCACAACCTAATTAAATATTCATTATGGTATCACAGATCACAGTGTTACTGACAGAGGTCTCAGAAGAGGGAGGGAGAGGGAAGGAGAGGGAGGGAGAGGGAGGGAGGGGGAGGGAGGAGGGAGAGGGAGGGAGGGGGAGGGAGAAGGAGGGAGAAGGTACAGTAGAAGGGGAATAGAAGGACAAAGGGGAGCACTGGACACTTTTAACAGCAGGGACCCTGTGTTTGAGCAAAAGAGAGAGAGAGAGAGAGAGAGAGAGAGAGAGAGAGAGAGAGAGAGAGAGAGAGAGAGAGAGAGAGAGAGAGAGAGAGAGAGAGAGAGAGAGAGAGAGAGAGAGAGAGAGAGAGAGAGAGAGAGAGAGAGAGAGAGAGACAGAAAAAGAAACAGAGAGAGAGAGAGAGAGAGAGAGAGAGAGAGAGAGAGAGAGAGAGAGAGAGAGAGAGAGAGAGAGAGAGAGAGAGAGAGAGAGAGAGAGAGAGAGAGAGAGAGAGAGAGAGAGAGAGAGGCCATTATAGGCCTCCAGCACATGATCCACACCTCTCCTTGCCAATTATGTTCTCGATAGGTATTTATCACCGTGTCGTGTAAGTGACAAGAGAGGGGAGAAGATAACTATATACAACTCTCTCCTCTTCTCTCCTCCTCTCCCTTTATTTTCTCTCCTCATTCTCTCTCTCTCACACTCTTTTTCCATTCATCACCTATACCCTTTCTCCCTTGTTCAATGTCAAAGGGCTTACCAGCCTAGAACCCTAACCTAACCTACATGCGAGACACAATATACACATATAAGCAACTTATTTAATGAAACATGGAAAATTGTGTGTGTGTGTGTGTGTGTGTGTGTGTGTGTGTGTGTGTGTGTGTGTGTGTGTGTGTGTGTGTGTGTGTGTGTGTGTGTGTGTGTGTGTGAGTGAGTGAGTGAGTGAGTGAGTGAGTGAGTGAGTGAGTGAGTGAGTGAGTGAGTGAGTGAGTGAGTGAGTGAGTGAGTGAGTGAGTGAGTGAGTGAGTGAGTGAGTGAGTGAGTGAGTGTGCGTGTGTGCGTATGTGTGTATACTGGATTATCCTTTCTATAAATTAATTTGAAATCAATAAAAAACATTCACCTTATCTGATATTTTTTATTCAGATGAATATAGAAACCTTCCCATTCCAATAAAAAAACATAATAAAAAAGAAAAAAAAGAGAGAAAAAAAAGAAGAAGAAGAAAGGTTTCTGTGCTCAATACAAGGAAACCATTAAGCTCAATGTGGCCTGCCTGTACCTGCTCCTCGAGTTGCCAAACGTTATTTATCTCGGACAGTACCTTGACCCACATAGTGACCATGTGCACTTTAGCACCTGAGATGAATTAATTCACTACACAGAGGGAATATTGTTTCAGTGTGGACATAATAATAGCTTGGCTATTCCCCCCCCCTCCCCTCTTCATTCTTTATTAGATAATATCAATATCTGTGAATTTATCACAGAATGATAAGAGGAAGTGTTCTCTTGAACTCCTAAACTAGAATCATCAACTCATTGCCATAGGAATATCATTCTCATTAATAGACTTTACGAAGTACAAAAATATCTGAATATCTGGGTCCACCTTCCTTTGTAACAATTATCATCCTTTCCTCAATAAACTAACTCATAAATATCAAGATCAGTTTTATCATGAGTTCCCCTAACTCATTTATTATAAAGCTACCTAAATAAAAACAGGAAACCTTGGCAGACACCCCTTTTTTTTTTAAAGTTGAAATTACTTGACAACATCAGCCTGATGCGAGCTTTCAGGACAAGATTTGGGGTGAGATTCTCTAGTATAAAGTTGGAGGCGTCACCTTAAATGTAGACTGACTGTGAACTTGTTCTCAGAAAACTATGCTTTATATACTAAATATACATTTTTTTCAAATCGTATAATGTCTTGAACTACTCTTTATTTTTACTTTCCCTCTCTTGAAGTGAGCCTTATATCATGTGACAGCTAGCCTTCAATTAATGATGATAATTTTCATTGTATTCGTGTGATATTTTGTACTATCATACACTGTCACATTAGTACCAAGGTTAATGAGAACTTATCAAATTTACTTCTATGGTGAGAGAATCATTGTGGTTGCTAAGTAATTCAAGCAATTATCTCTTCTTGAAGCCAACATTATGGCTAAGCTAAGTATTTGAGTTTAAAAAGTGAGGTTTTCTACACTGTACACATATTCTTAAATCCCTTAATTCAGATAGTTGGAGGTTCACAGAAATTAACTTAACTACCAATGTTCTACAAAAAGTTTCAACAATGTAACAATAAAATAAAGGGTTATATTCTTACTATTACTCCCTCCCTATACTATAAATCAGGTGCATATAAAGGAAGGATCTCTCTTATATCGTACATAATCAATAGCTATATATTTTGTCATATTGACAACTAAATATACGAATAACAGTATATATAACGTATTTTGCAAAGGTATCTCTAGAACTAACCAATCCAACATATTCTAGTATTCTGTCACACGAAGTCTTCCTCCTTTACAAAAAGGAGTAGTAATTGCCTGGGACTCAAGTCTAAATTGTCAGTGCACTCTTAGTGGAAGGAAAAACTAGCATCGCTCAGTATCTCCTTGGTTTAAGTTCCATACAGGTCTTCATCGGCTAATTTTGTAAAACATGGTAATATATTTGGATGTTGCTTCAATAACTTGTATGTAGTGTGTATATATATCACCTATTATCAACTTTTAAACGCACAAATACACACATTTCTTTTAATACAGTATTCAATATATATATATATTTTTTTTTCTAATTAAACACTTTGTTTGAACTCTGGTGTGTCCCTCAAATACTAATGACACATTATACAATACAAAATATTTAAAACAATTCAGTAAAATTCCCTTTCTAAAAATCTGTGCCTTCTCAAAAAAGTCTATCTAAAACAAATATAAACACTAATCACAAATTTTCCACATCAACAAGGGTAATTGTTACCTTGTATAAACTCTTGCAATAACAACGTCAACATTCACGAAACGTGAGGGGTAGAATGAGAGATGCAACAACTACATCATTGTGCAATTAGCGATATGACCTTGATTTCTGATGTATCAATATTTATTTCAAGATTCCTTCTTCAATGCCATACCCTAACCTAGTCATTAAATCTGATCTATAGCAGAGGAGGACAATCTATATTATTCCAGACACATGAAACACTTTTTCTTGCTTCAACGTTTGACCTAGCATTGACCTTGACTTTTGATACTCATGGAAATGAGTCAAGGGAGAAGGTCTTGGCACAACTTCCTGCTTATTAACCATGACAATCTCCTATCTATTAACCAAACTCCCCGTAATCGGGACCGTATATATAGATTTTTCACGAGATTCAGGTTTCTGCACAAGTGTCAGGCCATACTGTCTTCTGTTAAAATTACTGTGACTGACAAACACTCCTCGTTACAATACACTCACGTCAAACTATGCATGAATATTAATACAGCACAGTGTAATCAAATCATTACATCAGTTTGCATAACGTAAAAAACAAACAAGTCTCTGCTTCATGTTACAACAGTTTATCATACTCTTCTAGTTACTAAGATCCACTGAAAAATATACACTAATATTCTAAATTGATACAAAATAACTAACTTCACAAAGACTCCAATCAACTAAACAAAATAAGGCGCATTCATAATCCAAACTTGAAACTAGACGACACCCACGACTTTTTCCTCACAAATCATATTGCAACATAAATAGACTGCCACGGCTCCCGCGCCTTGCACTCTGGCAAAGACCAACAAATTGCAACCATAGATATTATAACAAGATAAGGCATAGACTAATTCCTCCAATGAAGAGATATCACCAAGAAGGTCTACAAGCACTCTCTTGCCAGAACATATACAGTATATGTCTTTTCCGAAGAACTGATAGAAGGGGGGCCGTACTAATCTACACAAGGATAGAGGCATACATCGTCTAACATCTACCAAAATACATAATGCTTGTAACATGATAGTTTGCCTTCAATAATACCTTGACATGACATGACTGTTGTCTTTTCATGATGACAGGAAATGCCTTTAATAATGCCCTCTAATTATAGTCTCCTTCAACATATTGATTATATTAATATATCTGACATTTCTCAGTAAGCGCTATTAATACTCACAAAGAATAGCTGTTCACGTCATACACACATATTTCTCTATCTAAATTATCATGAATCTAATTTCCTCTGGCTAACAAGACCCTTTCAAACTTTTGACGTAAACATGAAGTTCTTCGGAATATTTTTTTTTTTTTTATAAACATCTGACAAAAATATTCAAATCTGTTGAAAGGATAGAATAGTATCTTTATTCTTATTGTATCAGATGTTTAAATCTAACAAAACAAGACTAAGAGAAACCAAAAATCTAAAGGCAATATACATGACACATGACATGAGTCATCAGGTGCGAGAGACATCTGGCAAATGGAGTGACCTAATATATGCATAGTTTTACAAATAGACAAACATTCCAAACTTTATATCTACCTTGAGAAACTATTAATAACAATGTATCCAAAGAAACGGGTTTTGTTGGCACAGGAATGCTGAGTAAATAAATTATTCGAGAAGCATTTCCTAGAAAGGCCAAGATCTGATCTATCTTGGAAAATAATTAAGGTATTTTGGAAGCAAATCTGGATAAACTGATAGGGTAAAAAACAATTCACTGTCACAAAATCAGATACAAATCAGATAAAGCCAGATGATGTGACCTTGAACAATAACCTTGACCTTTGAACAATAGTATTTCTTTCAAGAGGAAGACCTTTACACAAGTCTGAACAACTCTTCCAAGTTCCACCCATCGTAACCATGAGATGTTTGCAAAAATGCAATATATGGCCTGGAAGTGTGTATATCTGTTTACCATAGCCATATATATAACAAATAAATCTGGGATTGTCTCCTGACTATCTAAAGTTCTGTTAATAGAACCACATACTTCCAGACATTATCATTCTGAGTGTGTTAAATGTCTTCAGAGAATAATAACGTATTTGTCTAGCTTCAAGTAATCGCGACTGTTTTATTGTTTCCATGTAAATTCTCCTCAAATTCTAATCTATTTTATTAACTGAATTATCAATGTTTACTGCACTATCAACAACAATCTGGAGCTGTGCAAAGGTGACAAATAATTATTTTCGCATTCTCGGCATTTACAAAAGTCGTTCCCCCTTTACCGAGCACTATATTGATTAAAAAAACGGAAAATGCACATTCCCTTTGACAGATCCGCAACCAAATTTTTCATTTGCAACAACCAGATCAGAAGACACTCGGAAAAAAACATAAGAAAACTTAAGAGATTACTTAAGAGATTCTCTCCTTGTTTCCGTAACAAAGAATCAATACTCCCTCATCGTAACTAAGCCTTTGAAAACATTAACAACCAATAACGTGAAATCACAAAGTCTATCAACACAAGAAAGGAATCCCATATATCAAAGCATCAATGACCTACCAGCATCAAGTAGGACATGACAGCAGGTGCCTCAGTGTGGTAGCAGGTGCCGATACCAAAACGGCAAGTGCCGCGGCGAACTCTTTCCTCCGGGGAACGCGGAAGGTGCCACGGTCTACTGTCTGGCATCACTTCCACACCATCCTCTCTCAGGAAGTATGGCGATCGGCATCGTGTGTGGGGATAGATATGGTTGCGCGTTGGCAGATACCCTTTTGTAATGATAGATGCCGTCGTGTGGTGTCAGGGCGCGCGGTGAGATGTGTTGTTATATAGTGACCGATGCCGTGCTGTAACAACAGATGTTGCTGTGTGGTGTCAAGGTGTGAGGTGATAGATACCATTGTATGGTGACAGAGAAGAGTACTGTAGTGTACAAGAGTATGGTGCTAAAATGCCCGTCTGGTGATAGATACCGTAGTGTGGTGTCAGGCTGTGAACAGATAGACAGACAGACTCCAAAGTGTGATGCCAGGTGTGGTGCCAGACGCCTTTGTGTGGTGCCAAGGGGGGGGGGCGAGGTGTGACAGCCACCACCACCACCTTGACTCGACAGCATCAGCTGATCACCCGGAACGACGACGACGTGACCCTAACTTCCCCCTTATCCTTCTCCAAAACCCCTCTTAACCCCAGACCTAATCCACCTCAGCCTCTCCCCCTGACAGACCCGCATCCACGCTAGGCTCAGGAACCCCCCTACGGACCCCAAGACCAGCAAGGAAGACCCCTTAATCGCCCGAAAAGGGGACCCCGATCGAGATTTCGGGGTCTTGGATCCTTGACACAGATCGTAAACAACTCCCAGCGCATTTCCCGATTTACGAGGCTTTCGCAGGGAAAAAAAAACACCTTTCCCCCTCGTCCCCCTGCTTGCAAGACCCCCAGACATACTCACCGGCAGAAGAAGGAGTAAAGACGAGTGAAAAGACCCAATATAATATAAGGATATCCGGAGAAGTTAAGGTCGTGTACTCAAAATGGCGAGGACTTCCGCCCTGGCTGACTGAACACTCACAACTGAGGGAGGAGAAAGGAATGTCCGCGATGGCAGAAAATGGGAAAATTGCCACCGACCAGGTTTTCTCTCGTAAGGGGGGATCCTTAGCCTTTCTTTTCTTTCTCTCTCTCTTTCATGGATCCTCTAGGATAGGGGGGGAAGGAAGGAGGATTAGGGTGTGTGTGTGGGGAGGGAGGGATTGTGGTGTAATTATTCTCCTTTATGTGGTAGGGTGGAGGGAGATGGAGGAGGAGGAGGAGGAAGAGAAGAAGTGAGGGGGGTTTTCTTCCTTTCTCTGTCTCTGTCTGTCTCTCTGTCTCTGTCTCTTGTGGGGATCCTTAATTCTTTCCTTAATATTAAGTCTTTAATAATGGACGTCCTGTAGAGTCTTTCTGAAGGATGTTTCTTTCGAGGGAGTACCACAAGCATCTTCTTTCTAATCTCATCTTAAGACAAGAAGAGGGAGGGAAGAGGAAAGGAGGAAGGGGAGGAAGGGGGACATTCGAGGAGGAAGGTTTATCTCTGAATAAAAGGAGGAGGAAATTTCGACTTGAGACACATTGCCGCAGAACTCCAAGACGGGCGTGAGGGTGATGAGATGACGGGACTTAATTGGGCGTGATTTTGCATGCTTAGGATGCCAATGACTCCTCAGTTTCTTGATCTTAATAGTTGTCTCTACGTCGTTGTGCGATATGCGATGCTCGGTTTGAAGATTGAGTCTCTATCAACAGGTAAAAACGTGGCTATGGTTTGGCCTACGTGGTCTCCCAGATAGATTTACTTGTGTCTATTATATGTATGTATATGAAGGTTTTTTTTCATCAGTAGATTGTTCAGTTCTGTTCATCTGTACAGTGAGATTCCTGAATAATTTTACCGTAACGGAGTATCTTGAGACGCAAGAGTGTAACACTTCCTTGTAATGCTGTGCTCGCTTAATGAACATCCTCACGTGACTTATTATACTTAAGAACAAGCTCCATTCTTCATTAAACATCGTGAGTTTACTTCAGAACATACCCACGGGATATGACTTCCATCATTATTAACCGTAAAACAAAAGTCGACGCTAAATGACGTACATACAGATAGATCCGTGTGTGTTACCTAACCAAACGGTGACTCAACATCTTGACTTTTTTTTTCTTCAGCTTGCTATCAACACCAGAGACTTTTGGCTCTAAGTCTGTTTGTTTGCCTCACTTTTGTGTCTTGAACATACGCTTTCTCTTTGGGGTATTGGCGTTATACTTACACGCAAAGCAACAGGTATATAAAACCCTCACAGAGATAAAGTGGTGGATAGATACGCAGGCAGATAAACAGATTTAATAGTCTTGTGATCTCATCTCATTTCTGTTCTAAAGCCAGTGTGGTGCTGAGTAAGTTCCGTTTCTTGACTTCTCGCTCTATATTTCGGCTTTTGTTCAGCAACTTTTCCTAGTTTGGTTGTCAGACTAACATCCATATCAATATTTCAGTGATGCAAGCTTAGAGATAGGATTATCCTGTGACAAGAAAGTGGGATTTTTCACTTTTTTCCAAGTATATAGTTATTCATTTCCCTCTGTTTCGAGGTCATGCCATCCTCAGGCACTAAGGAAAAAAATTAGTGAGGTCACGGGGCCATGTTTAAGAGCAACAGCAAGTACAGTGTTAGATTAGTGCCGCAGGTTATCAGATAAAAAATGTTTACGGTAAATAGTTCGACTTCGATCCTGCTTCACCTATGTTTATTTTCAACTGTGAATTGTAACATTGTAAACGTATTTGATCTGTGAAGCATATGCATTTTCAGATAGTTTTTACAAATTTTGATAATTGTTATTGTTAGGTCTTTCTCTCTCTCTCTCTCTCTCTCTCTCTCTCTCTCTCTCTCTCTCTCTCTCTCTCTCTCTCTCTCTCTCTCTCTCTCTCTCTCTCTCTCTGTGTGTGTGTGTGTGTATGTACATTTATGTATATATGTATACACACACATATATGGTATATATATATATATATATATATATATATATATATATATATATATACATATATATATATATATATATAACATATATATATATATATATATATATATATATACATATATATATATATATATATATATATATATATAATATATGCACACACATAACACACAAACACACACACACAACACATACACACATAGACACACACACACACACACACACACATATATATATATATATATATATATATATATATATATATATATATATATATATACACACACATATATACACACACACGAGATGAACAGAGGCGCAAAAATAGTGACATTACATACCCGAATATTTTGTAACTGTTACATAACTACCAACGGAAACAGTTCTCAAACAGGTTTAATGTTATGAATCCAGAAAGTACCGGAAACAGTTGTTCGTTCGTTCGTTCGTGATAAGAGGAAGTCGCTAAACCAAATGAGACTCACCTTTCTCGAGGTCCCGTTATCTGTTGTTCTTCCATGATCTGTCGTGCTGCACCCTAGCTCATTTGTGAACATTTACGGTACGTTATCATAGAACATTGCTGTGCTTGTGTGTTATTGGGTTGGGTGATGGGTTTGTTGTTGTGAATCTGTGTGTACTTTTTGTTTTTGTTTTGTTTTAGTGGTGTATGGTTAGTGTACGTTAAGGGTTTGTTTGGTGTTGGGGATTCGAAGCTATGGCGGGAATTCAAGATTTTTTTCCTCGAGTGTTCTAGGAAAATTGGTGTAGTGGTCGTGGCACAGTGTAAATAATCTCTAGAATAAGATTAAGAAAGGCAGAATGGAAATACAGACAAGTACATGAAATCACTTTCACGTAAAGATTTGATATGTGGGATTCAGTTCACGAAAGTTTCACTTACATTCATTTTGTTCCCGAGTTGTACACGTACCGCACAGTAGCA
>NW_028234408.1:4088242-4093242 GCF_977035675.1 Penaeus japonicus | reverse complement strand
TGAATGAGTAAACTTGTATACTCTGTACGAAATATTTGGTTTAAATAGACGCAAAATATTCCCTTATTTTAACTAGAATTAAAAGAGACTATTTTGCTGTGGAAACACGCAAATCTCCCTAAAGCAGAAAGATCTTCCGAATTACTTAGGTAGGTAATCCCCATCAATGTCTTTCTCTATTTAATCATGGGCTGGCCTATGTCGTGCACAAAACCCATACGTTGCGTGTCTGTAAACGTCAAGTGAATTGCGAGTCCAGAGAATTTATACTTCAAATCATCTACTTCGAAGAGTACCAGGTAAAAATATATTATGTTCGAAGGCTCTGGATGTTATAATGTTATTCGTCCTCCATCATTGTCCGAGACGAAGAAACTGACAAACTGACTGTTAATCGTCGAAGTTCAGTGAAAGTACCTAGCTCTTGTGCATGGCCGGTTGGTTGTCTGGTGTCTGATATAATTGCTGTCGTTTTACTTGTACGCAATAGTAATTAGAAGTAGAGAGAGTGAGAGAAAGTGAGTGGATGAATGAGTGTGTGTGTGTGTGTGTGTGTGTGTGTGTGTGTGTGTGTGTGTGTGTCTGTGTTTGTTTGTGTGAGAGTGTGTGTGTGTGTGTGTGTGTGTGTGTGTGTGTGTGTGTGTGTGTGTGTGTGTGAGAAAAAAAAAAAATTGAGATGCAGTTGTTTTGGCCATATACCAATTGTCAGATATAGATCATAAAATGTTTTTTTTGTTTCTAATATTATGAGGAAGACCGTACCAGACCATAGGTCCCACAGCTTTTTATTTGTATTTTTTCTATATATGATCTTTTGTCGTGCACACAATTAAACTGTCTTGTTTTGACTTTGGTAATAGCCAATGAGAATAATTTCCTTGTATGGGTTTATGAAGAAATAATTATATGTTCGCTGGATTTTCAACCATTTTATTTAGTAAAGTAGTTAGTTATGATTTTAGCAATGTTTTTTTTTGTGGATTCAATTTGAGGTCACTGATATCGAAATATTTATTTGTTTCTTTGAGAGTAATTTTTTTTTTTTACTTATCGGTTCATTTCAGTTGATTACAGAGGCAACATGAAGAAACTGTGAGTCAACAAGAAGACAATGATCTAAATTAATTATTGTGAATAAGATCGGTCCTAGTACGAAGCCCTGTGGGACACATTAAAGAGAATTGGTTGTTTTTAGAACATTTTCACGAACTCTGAATTAGTTCTCGTGATTGAATGATTTCTGAACCAATGGTTATCAGTTCCGTGATTTCTCATTTTGTTAAGTAGAAAGATCACACGACTGACAAACCTTCCTATAAAGCATAGTTAGTAAATACATTATTGTCTATAGTCTTTTACTAATTGCTTTTGAGAATTTCGAAGGTTCTGTTTCCGTGGATGGTTTACTTCTAAATCCATTCTACATTTTAGATGGAAGATTATAGGATTCCAGGAATGCTGTTGATTGTTTGTTAAGGTATCATAGGAAGTAGAGTGATAGGACGATAAACACTAATTTCATCTCTAACTCTAGATTTGAAAACAAGTGTTACGACGCCAAGTTTCCGTAATGCTGCGTATGCACCGGTGACTATAGATGTGATAATAATGATTGCTAGATAGTATATAATTGTGGGAAGACTTAAATAAATCAAACAGCTATGCCATCCTATCTTAAGGTATTCATTCACCTCACGCAAGCACTTAATTGTTAGGATTGTTATTTTCAAACCTACTGGTCTGAAAACATTGATTGTGAAGTCTTTTTTTTTTTTTTTTTTTTTTTTTTGAGTTGGGCGAGGAGGCTATTTTGTTCATAAGTGAGTCTTCCGACTTTTGCAAAGAAGTCCGCACATTACTTATTGAATCTAAATGATTTAATATGATGTGCTTAACCATTTCCATCATAACAAATTTCCATGTTTCGATCGACTCTTATTTAAATTCAACCCACTCATTCATGAAATAATTCGCCCTTGCCCAATGGATTCACGATTAAACGATTTCCTTTTTTCGTCCACATCCAGACGAAAGAGTAGTCTCAAATCTATCCATTTAAGGAGCTCGGAAGCATTATTTCCTTCAGCTATGGGTCTCTCGATAGTGCAGGTTGACGCTCAACTATTATTGTCATATGAAGCGGAGGCATCTGTACTATTTTTAGCACGCCCGTGAGAATGTCACTTGCCTGTCAACGTCGATTCGTTGGCTGTGATATCAGAGAACCTGAGAGAGAGAGAGGGAGAGGGAGAGGGAGGGAGAGAGGGAGGGAGGGAAAGAGGGAGGGAGAGAGGGAGGGAGGGAGGGAGAGAGAGAGAGAGAGAGAGGGAGAGGGAGGGAGAGAGAGGGAGAGAGAGGGAGGGGGAGAGGGAGAGGGAGGGAGGGAGAGGGAGAGAGGGAGGGGAGAGGGAGAGAGGGAGGGGAGAGGGAGAGAGGGAGGGAGAGAGAGAGAGAGAGAGGGAGAGAGAGAGAGAGAGGGAGAGAGAGAGAGAGAGAGGGAGAAGGGGGTGGGGGGTGAATGTGTGTGGGTGTGAGAGAGAGAGAGAGAGAGAGAGAGAGAGATAAAGTGAATGTATGAGAAGAGAAAGAGAGAGAGAGAAAGAGGAAGACAGAGAAAGAGAAAGAAAAAAAAAAAAAAAAGAGAAAAGAGAACGAAAGAGGAAGGGAGGAAAAAGGAAAGCATGAGTCACATATCATCTAGTCGTCAATCCTCACAAATTATTCTCAAACGCGAAATATTTTCTTTAGCGCACAACAAATGGACCCAAATTCAGAAAATAAAGTGTTCCTCGCCAATGAAGCAAGAGTTGCGAAAATAAAGAAAAATCTGCAGCAAAATATTAAGAAAACAAAATATATATTACACAAGTGCTTTGAAAAGACTGATAAAGAATAGGCTATGAATAGGAGGATACAAGAATATATAAGAAAATAGGTGTAATAAATAATCACATCATTACATCACGTGATAGATATATAAAGAAGGTGAAATATTATCAATCAGGCGGAAGTAGGTTATATGAGAAAAGTGTATCACATAATTTCGATATACGTATCAGTTGCTAAAATTTAAATCATCAGAAGAAATAAATAATAGGAGACAATGGGACTATTAGATAGGTCAACTAACCCTAAGACTACGCCAAAATGTGGAAAATGGAGTTACGTGCAATTGCATGGGTGTACATCAATCGTGTTGTCACTATTAATGAACAGATATTATTTGTACGTAGTAAAGAGAATTACTTTTGTCCTTTGCTGCGTTAAAGACACGTACTTCCTAAGGTTTGAGTTTCTGGGAACCATGTGCTGTGTTTAAAACTATATTAATGGTTTAAAACTGCAGTGATTGTTAAACACTACAGTACTGGTTTAAAACTACTGTTTCAAACTTCAGTAATGCGAAGGGAAATATTTGATACTGATGGATGTTATTTCAAGAGAAAATGATGTATTATTATTGTATTTAATAGTGATTGGGGTCAACTTGAGATGAAAGTGAAGTGTAGTTTATTTTCCGTTCGGTACAAACTCCATTGCCAATTAAAAGAGAGACAAAAAGTTAAGTTACTAAATGACACTGAATGATACCCATTATGAGTGGCACATAATGTGTCTTTTTACAGGCTATAAGCATAAAGATGAACACTCCATGATTATACTTGCCACTGCAGTTTGACGCAATGTTACGAGCACCCAAAAAAAGAAAAAAAGAAAAAAAAAGATTGAAGAGTGTCGTTAGCGATTCGGCTGTGATTGGAAGTTCGAATCGAATTTACTTCTGTGTCCTAATCACACAACCCAAGCAGCAGGAGTTTCTAGAGGGGGGGGGGGGGACCTCAATCTAGTTCAATATAGACTCAACCCTTGATTTGTGTCTTACATTTTAGACTTTTATCAATCTATTAAAGCCATGCTAAGTGATGGAGCTAAAAAGATATATGAAATTATTCGCTCTTTGACTTTTTTTTTCTTCTCTCTCGTCCAGCATTAATATTAATAAGATTAATCACTGATTCAACCTTACCTTATATATATATATATATAACTATATATATATATATATATATATATATATATATATATATATATATATATATAAATCAGAGAAACGCCTTAGTTACCAGATTAGCTTAGGACTTTTCAGAATAAGATGAACCCCTCTACATAGGCCTATCACTCCATGTAACAAAGAAGAGGAGATATTAAACAAATGGAATATGATATTCTCTGTGCTGTCGACTCACCAGGTAGAAGTGAAAAAAAGAAGAAAAAAAGTAATCTTTAACAGAATCAGCTATATGTATTTGGTACACGGATTAGTTTTAAAGTCCCGACAGACAAGATCTTAATCAATGGAGGAATAATTAAGTCTAAACTTGACGTCAAAGTATAAAAAAAATTCAAGACAGATAGAATCTACCATAAGTGCCATTGTTTTTTAGTTAGTGATGAGTCATTCTGATTAGTCAAGGAGCTGGCTATCCGAGAATAAGTCTGAGTTAAGCTGGAGAAGCTGAAGGCGAGGAAGAGCCGTTAGCTATAAGGATAATAACCCGAAACCGCTCTTCATAGAATAATTTCCGATTGATGTGTAAAGCGTAAGAAAAATATACAGTTTGAATTACTTGGAATGAACTGAGTCAGTGATCTACGAAGGAGAATATATGTGTTACCGCGTGACATGTTACTAAATGATTGAATAATCGATTGGATAATTGCACTAGCAACCTTTAAAGATTTATTCTCTTCTCTGCAAAACAAGGTGTTTCTCCTGGTCGACACTGAAATTATAATAATACACAAGCTTGGGATGTCTCAGTCGGACGTCTCAGCTTTTCGCCAAAAAAAGGTGAAATATTCCGTCAAGACTTATTGGACAAAAAGCCTATTTGAAATCCTGTGAAAATCAGCGACATGTCTATTACCTTAGTACATTCATCAGCTAAAGCAACAGCCACAGAGCTATCTTACCTTAATACCACCCATGAGTCATATGT
>NW_028234408.1:4068242-4083242 GCF_977035675.1 Penaeus japonicus | reverse complement strand
TATCTATAATACCTTATAATTTTAACTTCAATACATTTCCCCAAATGCTCCCCTGTCAAAACCTCTCCCCCCCCCCTCCTCCCCTACCCCTGTAAAATTCTCAAGATCCACCTTTTTATCTTTCATTTCAAATTTAATATCCAATGAGGAAACTCTTCTGGCCAAAAAGTCATGATTTATTGCTTCTATTACATAAAATAGATAAAAGGTGCTGGAAAATAACACTGGAAATTAAGAGTAAATAACATGCCTTAAAATAGATATTATGAATGAAAATTCTCTTTATTTTCAAAATGCATAAACCAAACATTTTTTGGCAAGGGTAAACATCTTATTAGAAGTAACATGAAAACTACACCCTATTTTACTATTCTTTGTAGGGAATACTTTTGTTTTAACAAGTCAAAGTGTTAAATTTGTGTTTTCAATTCAACCAACATCTATTTAGTTTTTATATTTTCATTTATAGAATAACACTTCTTTTCAATAGGGCAATTTCTTTACATAAAATACAGAATGCTGTTCCTTCAACTTATTTTCAAGTATATGGTACATTTTTTTACTATAGAATATTTTCTACATATTTTACTGGTCTCAAAAAAATTGTTACCATACTGTCTTCTCTTATATTTTGATTCATGATTTATATTTAAAGTCATGTGGTTCGTCAACTGCTGAAAGTGATTCTTAAGAAATAGTAATTATTATGAGAAATGGATCTGATATTTTCAGTAGGAAATATATAAAAATTCAGTGTACTGTATACCATATACAATATATTTTTTTCTCTTTTATTGCATCTTATATTGACAAGTAAACTTTATAACACACATCCTCTCTAATCTTGCATATTATTAAAATAAACATTTTAAACCTATACCACCTATGGATGGTTGTGTAATTTTTGCACATTTTTATATCATGGTGGTAACATGTTTGTTTACATTTGTTAATTTGCTAAATTGTAACTCTGTTAACAAAGTTGATTCAGACAAAAATGTCTTTTGAGAAACAATATTTATTCAGACAAAAATGTCCTTTGAGAAACAATAATTATTCAGACAAAAATGTCCTTTTGAGATGATTGAATACTGAATTTATGTAATAACCTTGTAAATGTAAACAATAAATTTGTCTAATTGGGCAAAACAGAGATATAATCAGCTTTGAATGTTATCTATGGTAACCATGATACAATACAACAGACTCAGTTTCTCATAAGGAAACCAAAAGCCACTTGAAGGTTAAATAAAACGAAACGACTAAGACTAAAAGTTTACTCCGTAATGACATGTGGAAGAGAACTTCTCAGCACTTGGTAAGATCACAGATTTAGTGAGGAATCAATTTAAAGAACAATTAAATAATCTGATGTTGATCACAATAAAAGACTGACTTGATTTAGGAATGTTATAGGTAAAATTTAAAGAAGAAAGAAACTATTGCATAGTTGAAAATGAGATGAACAAGTATTAAAGACCTACTCATTGTTGACAGCTCACTGAAATTGCTCGCTTCGCTCAAGACTTTACATCAAGCTTGACACATCTCTATATCCTTTCCATTCCCTTCGTAACGCTGCACCTTTGGTATAACACAATTGTGAGATTTCTGCATAACATTTGATGAAAAAGATGAAGTTACTTTTGTAATAATTATATCTTTAGGTAATCATGCCTGTACTAGCTTTCATATTCCTGTTCATTATCATATTTCATATCCAAAGTGAATGCCTTTGAATTCATAACAGTACCAATTATCTGTAACATCATAATTTAGGCAGATTTGGTATATAGAGAGAAACGGCATACAGGCAGGAATTAACGATTTGACCCCTATGCACTATTCCCCGCATTTCATTGAGAGCGACTGTTGACAAATTGCACACAGACTATATCCTACACTAATTATACTACTACTCGGCATCTGCCAACAATGGCTCATGATTATACTTTAACACTAGTGCATAAGGGTAAACAAATCAAATAAATATTCAAAAAGACCTATTTTACCAGTATATTTGATTATTATATTAAGGTAAAGATTTTTATTTGCTCCATTTTCCTGCACAATTTCATGTGAATACCCACCATGGGTTTATCTCTGGGAAGCCCAGATGTTGTGCATTGCAACTTTACTTCTCATGCAGAAACATCTTGTCAATTCCGTTTCTCTTCAGCAACTAAATCTTACGTTTAGCATCCACTGGAATTTGTAAGTTTCTGCCATCACTACTGGAAATACTATCCATTAAGTTAAAATTGTAAATTCCATATGTTTGGAATGACATATCATTTTTCGGCAAAAAGGCACCGCATCTGGGAGGCCCGAAGACAGACCCTGAAACTGCACTGGGACGAGCAAAACACTAATGAATCTCCTTAAGGTAGGGTGGTGAGTAGACCGATAGTCTCATACTTGGCACTTTGGGGGGAGACAGCGTAAAACGCCACCAAGTAATTCAGGCTAACACTTTCTACTGCTTCCAAATAAATATCAACTTCCAAAATTAACTTCATCTTTTCACGGCTCAAATTCCAGATGCTAATTTGCAACTCTAATTAGTTCCGATGAGAAAGTATACCCTTTAATAGCACTCGACAAAAGCCTTGGCACTCCGTTCATCCTCCGTAAACCTCTCCAATTCAAGCTGTTCTGCACATACCCTGGAATTTTTTTTATTTTGTTTTACATAAGGGTAACAAATTGTCCTATATGAGTAGATCTTTCAGTAGAAACCAATACTATGGGTGAAATAAGAAGCTACAATTACTACATTACTGATATGTCCAAACTGCACATACCTATCTACTGATGCCATACAAGAAAAGTAACTGTGGGAAAACAACATAAATACATTTAATTTATTGAAATCTAAATAGATATATTAACCTTAAAAAAGATTTTTTTTTTCCTATATAGCATATGACTGAAGCACATTAGGACACTAAGCTTATGATGGGGGGCATTACCATTTGCAGGTTGTGGCTGTAAAGACTAAAGATAAAGGGTTTCAAAAAATCTACACATGAAATTCAAAGAATCCTTATTTTAAGGTACACAGACACATTAAATATTCTATATTCCATACATAAATAACTATTTGACTGGAATGACTTAGGTTGGCAACCAGGTCGACATCCATTCATTGTCCAAAGTCGTTCACAGTGGAAGACCAGCAGCAGAGCAGTCTTACAGCCATTCACTTTCTAGACCTTTTTTTTGCCTTTGATGTTTTGTGTTAGTTCTGAACATTGTTTTGATGCATCATACATGGATACACATATGCAGGTACAACTCCCGCACGAGCACAATTCATCAGGTATTGTTTCTAATGTCTTTCACAGGTACATAAGGCAAGGTAACAACAACGGTATGAGCACCTTCCTCTGATAGTGGTTAGAAAGTCCAAATCGCAGGTAATCTAAGCACCAACAAGATGCTGCACTCATTTCCATTAAGTATGAAGACTTGGCAAACACAGTCTGGAGATGTTTTCCTCATCTCTTGAACATATATAAATAAATACTGTTCACATGTATAGTTCCACTGATATACATTCATATATGCAAATATATATAATATGTAAACATATATATGTATATATTGTGTATGGTAAATATATATGTGTAAATATATAAACATATATAGATAAATATATATTCAACACACACATGTGCACACATATGTGCACACAATCTCACACACACACACACACACACACACACACACACACACACACACACACACACACACACACACACACACACACACACACACACACACACACACACACACACACACACACACACTCACTTACTCATTCACTCACTCACTCACACTCTCTCTCTCTCTTACACACACACACATACACACATGTATGTGTTCATGAACACACTCTCACACACTTTCTCTCACACACACACACACACACACACACACACTCACACTCACACTCACACTCACACACAAACACACTTACACATTTATATATATATATATAATCTATATATCCATCCAGACTTCTTTTTTAAAAAGGTTTTCTCCTCATAATATAATTACAGATGATGATTCAAGTGGGTTTGTGATGAGATCATCCAGCGTGACTTATGCCAAACTTCGCTGGAAGGTGGGTGGGTTTTCACGCTCCAAGGTCACGTTAAAGCTTGGATCATACAGTTGTTTCCAAATCCTCATGCACCATTGTCTGAAACTGCTCCTGGCCTGGAAGAGAATGAGTGGCGAGTTAGACGTCCCTCTGGGGAGGAGCTTTTTATAGTCTTTGACATTAATAAGACACTATCTTATACTCGAAGCAGGAACGAAAGCAGCACATTTAATGTACGATTGCAATGATGAATGCATGTGGCATAATTCGAAAAAAAAAATGAAATTAAAAAATCGAGAATGCATATCATGACATAAGCAGTAAAGCCCATTTCTATAACTGAAAGCAATATCTTTTTTTTTCACACATTATGAAGTATATTCTAATATTGAACAGTTTTCTAACTAAGAAAAAAGGCATGCATGGGAATAAATGAGTCTAATAACTAAATGTAAAGCTTGTTCTTTGTATCTTTACTGAAATCCATGCATGCATAAAGGTTGAGAAGAAGGTGAACTCTGTCGTTTTCAAGGTTCTGAGATGATGATCTTGATTTGAACATCTCTTTGGGTTTTAAGAGGATTTAAAAAAAAATGGCTAAAATCTACTAAAATCTCTACTATGTAGGGTGATTTCAAGTGAACTGGGTGTAAGAAATACCAAAGTCTATAGGAAATCAAGAATTGGGTATATGTCTAAAATGCTTCAAGGGAAAAAGGGCAACTTTAGTGTTGTTCATACGTACAGAACAGAGCCAGAGCAGAATCCTTGGCATAGAGCGTGCAAGAAACAGCGAGGTGATGTGTAATCCACTCTGTTGACACACTACCTACACAATACACTCTATGTTTTGGACAGGCCTTTCAAATCTAAGGCAAATTAATTAACTACAAATATTAAAGACTTTTGGCTGCAGAAGCTCTGATGAGTCCAAATGATTCCCATCCAAAACACTGTCTTACAAGAATAATAATGTCTGTACCATGACAAGTTAATTTGAATTATTAATATTACATACAGCAAATAATGTGTCCATAAAATATATAAAGGTAAATGTATATATATATATATATCTGCCTAATTCAAAACATCATTACCTATGGATTCTGGTTCATCAACCATATTCTAAAATGACATCTGCATGACTTCCAAAAAATGACGTTATCTCTCTCTGTGGTCACCTGTCATGGCACAGCGATCCATCATTATGTAGCCTTTTATATCTAGTAGGCTACTTTGATAGGATAAAAATTGTAGTCTTTCATCATTGGCAGGTACAAGAAAGTCCGTTACTAATGCCACAATGACTATAGAATTACAAACATATTAATATGTACTTTTTTATAAACAATTTTAAAAATTGGGTGGATGTGCATATAAAACTCTTTACTTAATACTACAGTAAATACTGCTAAAATTAAGTAGCTTACGTGTGAACTAAATTGGCAAAGAAGCAGTGCAACTTGTGATTCATAGACAATATACCTAAGATTTGTATCTACAATCTTCCATATACAACAACCTGGAACCTGATAAAACAGGTGCCACCCACCGTTACTAGTTATCTTTTATTGTTATCTTTTTTTTTTTGTGTTGGCAGATTAGTCAACGTAATTGAGTTTATTATTGTTGGGTTGAGAGAATTTCTCTTGGCCTGAAAAAACAATAAAACAATGGAATCCACAGGAAATATAAGAAAAAAAAAAAAAATATTAAGAATACATAATGATATATCCTTTCTCATGTGTCTAATAAACAAAGCATGTCATAGGCTACTATCTACAATCTCTTTCAGAATAAAAAAGGTCAAGGATTTCAATACACAAATAATATTGAGAAGTATTCTTCCCTTGCGTCATCACCTATATATTTCCTATTGCATAACACCCAAAATCTATAATAATTATTACACATCTAACAAAATGGATAAAATTCAAGAATCTGAAAGAGCCTTGTCATATGAAGGCTCGTCACCCTGGTATTTGTCAAGAGTATTATTTAATTCATAATCTTATGTTAGTTGCATTTATCAAAAGGCTAAGTTGGCATTCCAAGAGTGCGCAGGCAGGGTTATGAAACAAGCATGCACATCTGTTTCCATGGGTTGTTAACTGAACCTGCAATAGGGAAGTACCTAAATGATTCAAAAAAATTTGGCTTCCTTGTCGTAATTCTTTTTTTCCCTCCATATTCTGAGGTCTGACTATGGTTTCCATAAGTAACAGAAACTTAAGGGAAGGGAGGGGGCACTTATGGAAGACAACACTTAAAGAGTTTGCCTACAAACAGTGTCATAAACTTAGAAAGGCCTCTTGTCCTTAACAAAATGTATCCATAACTCGTGGGGTCGAGGTCACCCTCTTCACACGAGGACGGTGCACACAACGCTGTGAGCAGCATGAGCTTTTCTTTCTTTTTATACAACTAAATGGCATCCCTGCCTTGATAAAAAAAAGCTCATCAAATATATCCGAGGTTTTTTTTAAAAAGAAGTACCTCACACATTGCAACAAAACAACTGTGTACTATATGAGCCTCTCTACTCGAAGTCGTTTGGCGAGTGCGTGGTGACGTGCACCCCTGAGTGAGTGGGAATAGGATGTGTGGCATGGAAGGGAGGACCGATCCTCATCCTCAGGCATGGATGCTCCAAGACCCATGAGCTGGCACTTACTCTCCAGATATGCAGCCAGTTCTTGGTCATCAGCTCGCTGGGCCAGAGCACGGGGTGTGTTGCCCTGAAGGTCCCGGATAGTTAGGGAAGCGCCAGCAGCAACGAGCATGCAACATACTGTGCGTCTCCTGTTGGAGGCTGCCTGGTGTAGTGCTGTCTGGCCTCTGAAATGGTCAGCCTCGGTTTACTTCGCTATAACTGACAACATGCATAACATTACGTCCTACAAAAAAGCGTCTTGGTAAATCATAATTATCGGCATGCTTCATCAACATCTCAGTTTAATTGACTGTCCATAGCCTAGAGTCAAATCTAGATCTATTTATGAGAATCTGAATAGGAGAATGGAAACGGGACGGACTTACTTTTCCGTGTCTACCATATCAAGGATAGAAGGAGGGGCTGATGCGATCAAATAGCGCACAATATCTTTGTGTCCATGGCGGGCACCGAAGTGGAGTGCTGTCTGGCCATGTGCATCAATGGATAGCAGTGAGAAACCTTGGGAGTGAAGATCCTTCAGCTGAAAGAAAAAGAAAGTTGTCAGCAAATATAAATCCATCTATAATAAAAACACTGCCACAAATTGAATGGAAAAACTCGCGACGTTTCGAACTTTTTAAAGAAAGTTCCTCATTAGGCGTAAGCTTGGATTTGCTTACGCCTGATGAGGAACTTTCTTTTAAAAAGTTCGAAACGTCGTGAGTTTATCCTTTCATTTTGTGGCAGTGTTTTATTATATCTTTGATGTGCACATTACTGTGTTTGTGTTTTTTTGTGATTCATAAATCCATCTACTACAAACACTTCATAATCAACTCTTTCTCTTTTACCACATTTATATAATTGAATCCACAATCCATTCCAATCATTCATCAGAGAAAAATACACCACCACAGTCGTCAAAAAAAAAGACCTGAAAGAACCACTCAACGAAGAACCAACTACATTCAAATTCTTGGCCCAAAACGTAACGTAACGACTCACCATCTTCAGATCCCCTTGCTTGGCTGCCTTAATGATTCCATCGGAGTTCTTCTCAAGCAGGTGGCTGAGGGAGAAGGACGAGGGAATTAAGACGATGTAACTTTTATGTGGGAGGAAATGGGTGTTTGTAAAGGGCGATGATGCACTGCAATCTTACAGTCTGTTGATTCATGTGATTTACTCATGATTCTGAGTTAGGCAAAGTCAGAGAGGAGGGACTTTTAGACCTGCATCTGGTTATTATTAAATGTGGAAATATTTCTTGTGTTAAGGCATGTTACGTAAGCCAAACGAGGCACTAAACAGAACCATTTGGGAAGTGATAAGAAAGTTAATGCTGTGATATGGTATTTAGAATCTGTAACCGTTTAATCAAAGGCAACAAAAATGATGACACAAATCTATGTGAAAAAGCTATTTAAGCTCCACTAGCTTCACGTAAAGTAACAGGTGAATTTCTGAGACTGATCCATCTCAGAGTTGTGCTGGATAAGGTTCATGGATATATGTAAGTATACCCAGGCACGCGAGCAAGCAGGTACACACACACACATACACACGCATATGCACACACCCATACATAAATGCATGCATACATAGATATAGACGTGCAAGCAAACATACTCACACACATGCATGTAAGAATAAACTTACAATCATAGGCAAAGACACATACACACGCACACGCACACGCACACACACACACACACACACACACACACACACACACACACACACACACACACACACACACACACACACACATACACACACACACACACACACACACACACACATTCACTCACTCACTTACACACACGCATACATAAATTGATATGCAATTAAATTTCAAAAACACAAAAACTTACAAATAAACATATTTGCACATGCACATATTGAAAAATATTAAGCATAAGCTAAACAGACAGCTGTATGCATGCATGCACACAGAGGCAAATAAAATATATGAATACATAGTCTAATTATTATACATATGCTTAAAGTTCTGAAATTCTTTGCATTAAATGGTATATTGCTCAATAAATCCAACCATTTTGGTTATAGGGTACGATATATATTCCGATAAATTTATGCATGTTTGTAAAAGCTAGAATCAATGGCTATACTGTAAAAGAAACAAACGCAACCACACACACACACGCGCGCACACACACGCACACACACACACACACACACACACACACACACACACACACACACACACACACACACACACACACATACACACACACACTCACTCACTCACACACATACACACACGTATGTACTTCAAACAAATGTTGAGAGGTAAACACATGCATACTGTAAACACACTCACATACGCATTTGTATATAGTACATGTGCACACATATTGTCATGTGCACGCAAAATGTGAATGGGCATACATATACTATTTACACGTACATACACACATACACGCGCATACACACTAAATGACGCGGCCAGAGCCAATATAAATGAATTTTCTAACAGAACGAGGAATAATGTAAAAATGATAAAGAAGGTGAATAGTGAATATACAGATTAGTACATGAATTAATATGTACACAGCTTAAAAAAACACAGACAGACGAAGATATGAACTAAAAAATATATATATATGTATACCGATTACAAAAAAAAAAAAACGTACATACTCAAAGCACCGTATTTGTTGAAACGTCCAATAAAAAAAAAAAAAAAAAAAAGGAAAAAAAAAAAAATCAACAAATATGCTATGAGTAAGCTAAAAAAAAGAAGGGTAATCTAAACAGAAGAAGAAGAAAGGAAAAGAAGATGGATAAGGTAAAAAGAAGAAGAAGAAGAAAGATAAAGAAGATACAAGACTTCCCACGAACCGAGCATCTACTCGAGGGCATATACCTGGGAGGGAAGTATTCAGGTCCGAAGACACGCTCATGCAGGCTGTTTGATCATCAACATGATTCAAACACGTCGGATCGAGTCCACATGACGCCAGGGAAAGGGGGAAAGGAGAGATGTCAACAAATGAACCTTCTAAAAAGTCTATGAGAACTCTTAAGGACACCTATGATGTCACTTATCGACATTATTTCATATAGAACATGTCATATATTTAGAGAGAATATTTACATATATAGAGACACACACGCATATATATATATATTCTGTATATATATGGAAATTGAGAAAACCGCCATTTCAAATGACAGTCAAAGGGTTAGATTTATTGAGAATTTTTTTTTTTTTTTCTTCTTTTTTTTTCAAAATGCTGTAGAAGCTTTGAGCACAGCATACAATGCTTGGATGTAAGCTGGGAATTAATGTTAACTTCTGCATGCTCACTTAAGTAATATAACAGGTACCTGCCTCCATGTTGTGTTTCCATCTCCGACTATTGCTCTGACAATAATCAAACACATGCAAGAAGCTAAAATATCAATAGATGTGCACACGAGGAAATTGCAGTCACTTGTGTACTGTTTTGTGGATTAAACAGGATACCGTCATATATTTTTTTTTTCAGTTAGAGGGAGTGAAGGTTAGGTTTTTGTGAAAAGGAATTTGTTAATGCAAAGGGTGACATACACGGGGCATGTGCCGTAAAACAGAATGATTATAAGAAAGTATAACAAAAAGAAGCAAAATAATAAAACACAAAATATAATGTTATCAACATATTACCCGAAAAATATGCACTGAAAAAATCCTTCCTATGAGCATTTTGCTTTTAATTAATGATAAACTGGGTGACCAGTGTCCACCAAGAGGAACACCCTGAACAGGCCTACGGCAGGTGGTAGCTGCGAGGGTTCTTTAACAGCAGTTTAGTGTATGGTAACACCTTCGTCAGCACCAATAGAACCAACACCAAGAGCAGCAACAACAGCAGTCATATCAGCCACAGCAGGAGACTCGCCAGACCTCGTGCCCCCAAGCAGCTAATCTTTCTACATAATGCCGGCCACGTGGAGGAAGCTGACGGCTCGTCGCATTCGCAACTACTTTCTAAAGTCATTCGTTATCAAAGCTGAAGTGGTAACTTTTTTTTTTTTTTATTATCTCTCTCTCTTTCTCTTTCTCTTAAAATAATCTAAACTTGACTGGGTTAAACTAATAAAATAATCATAATAATAATAACAATAATAATTACAAACATTGACAGCTCAGGTCATCATCCTAAGATTAGTAAGAAAGATCACAACTTTGTACAGGAGTAGAAAACGAGGAGAAACGAGCACAGGACAGTGAACAATAACACCCGCAAACCCCCCTTGTGTTATCTCCCCTCTCTCCCCCTTCGTTTTGCCTGATCTGAGGTACAAAGTGATCCCTTGCAGTGAGTGTGACCGTCTGGTGCCTCCACGCGCGCCGGCCGGCTGAGCGGGTTTACCTGATGTTGTCCCGGGTGTCCGTGGACCCCTGGGCCTCGTCCTCCTCGTTGTCGAGGGAGTCGTGGCTGATGGTGAAGGTGGTGGAGGAGGCGGGAGGGTTTCGTTGGTCGAGGTCAGTGCCGCCCACGCCAGAGTCACTGTCGCTTACCATGGCCATCCTCTCGCTATGGTCTAGGTCGTTGTCCACGCTGTGAGACCCAGCCGTTACCAGGAATACCATAGTTACCAGGGTACCAGGATTACCAGGGTACCATTACTAGGGCCTTACATTTACTTGGGCACCAAAGTTACTTTGGAATCACGTTTACAGGAAAACTGCCAATAATCTGATGTAACATTTTGGAAATCGGTAATAGAGCTATCATCTTGGAACACTAAAAATAACCAGGGATATAACGGTCTTTGGTGTCAAAGTACCATTAGTTACAAGGAATACCAAAGTATACATAGTACCTATGAATGTTTAAGGTGTTCATGGTAACCATGTGTAACCAGGGCCATTGAATGTGCTCAAGTGAGAGTTAATGTACCTTGGAAAATCGTACCACGAAGAGGGGCGCCGACGGCAAAGAAAGGAACCTCTCGGGCCATTGCAAAAGTGGATAATCACAGCTGGCTCAAGTGATCGATACTGTACGAATAGCAAAAGCATCTGGAAGGAATCCGGATGGCAAGGGAGCAGAGTGGACGCAGCCGTCTTTGAAATCCACGACCACCCAAAGATCTGTGATTCTTAAGGGACTCTAGTATATCTATATCTGCTGTGAACAAATGATGATCAGATGCTACAGTTACCATGGACACCCGAGTGTATTCGTGAAGGGCTGTCTACCTGGTGTTCAGGCGTTTGAAAGACACCATTGATATATGGCATTCAGTTAGTTACTGTGAACATCAAAACACACACACGCACAGCTGCTTGGAATACGATGGTATTCACGCTTGCTATAAAAAAGAAAAGTGCATACACACAGCTTGAACGCTACGCCTTCCAGAGCTAACACGAAATCACCATATTTAGATTAATTAAAGGACTGCAATTGCCATGGATACTTGAATATTCTCTTGTATAATAATGGCCTGGATGTCCACAATCACCATGAATAAAGAACTTTTCACGGGTGTCAAATAAATTACCAAGGTATTTTCGATAAACTGAGAGATACTATTAAATTGTGCTGTCTGTGGCTTATCATGGCTATTGGATTCATCAATACCGAATCGGATTGGCTTCACTCAAGGTCAGTTACAGCCAGAGGCCTGATTGAAATTTTGTCAGCTTTTGATGATTGGAAAATTGTGGTGTTCTTTATCCTCATGAATTCTTGTGAATGTTGCCCTGGTGTGCTTAGCTACATGTGAAATGAAAGAAAGTAGACAAAAAGAACAGACTGACTTCATATATCTTTTTTATCTATAAATTACCACATCTGTCACAGAGCGTTTGTGGAGTTTCCGTAAAATAACTATATACTACTTTTTTCCCAAACATCAATGATAAAGTAACCAAAAGTAAATAATAATAAAAATGAAAGAATGTTCACACCCCATATAATACAGTTCTCACGGGGTAAAATGTTGAATTAATCACAAAATAAAGCAGATAGTAGACAGCAGTACATAGCTGCAGCCTTGGTAAGCGTGTGTTACTGCACTTGTGTGTGTGTGTGTGCGTGTGTGTGAGTGTGTGTGTGTGTGAGTGTGTGTGAGTGTGTGTATGTGTGTGTGTGTGTGTGTGTGTGTGTGTGTGTGTGTGTGTGTGAGTGTGTGTGTGTGCGTGTGCGTGTGCGTGTGCGTGTGCGTGTGCGTGTGCGTGTGCGTGTGCGTGTGCGTGTGCGTGTGCGTGTGCGTGTGCGTGTGTGTCATTGGGCATGTCAAAGGCACTTGGCGACCAGGCCTAGTTATTACATGTACAAGGGAGTGTCATTAAGATACAAGTTGTCGTGAGTTCACCAAACGGGTCTTAATTAATTAAGTGAATGATCTAATCTGCGAAAGGAAGGTCTCAGATAAAAAAAAAATTCTAGACAAGATAAGATTACCACAAATATAAAGGAAATCTGGAGAGTAAAGGCATCAGAACACAACTGGGGGGGTATGGAGTTATCGTAGAAAAAAAAAAACAAAAAAAACAATACTGCAATTACAGATGTACATTCTTCTAAGCCTTGCAGGAGTAAAACCACATTCACTAGAGTACCATGGAAAAAAAAAAAATAATATATATATATTCTTGGAAATAGAGCATGCAAACTAGTCGATCTAGCAAGCTAAGACTCACCTTGAGGTTCAACTAAACCGACATGGCATTGTCACAAGCAATCCGGAAGAGCGGTACGACGGAACAGTGCCAGCGTGAAATGGTGGCACTCCCGAAACCAAGAGCCTCGTGTGCTTGAGGCGGTTGTGTCAATACCTCTCTCTCATTTTTTTTTAAATTATTATTTGTGTGGAGGGGGGAGGGGGTGGGGTTTGGGGTTTGGTGGGGGGGTTGGGGGGTTGGGAGGGGGGGGGCTGGTTTTTGATTAGTACGACTGACACTTACTTTACTTTTGGTGTGTGCGTGCGTGCGTGCGGGCTTGTCTGTGGGTCTCCGATTGGCTGTTTTTTGTTTTGTTTTTTTTGATTTTTGCTTTTCTTTTCTTTCTTTCTTTCTCTCTCTTTCGACATGTATTTAAGTGTCGACGCAAGTGTGTGGCGTTTTGGACTCACACGCGCGCGCGACACCCGAGTCCAGGGAAAGGTCATGCTTGTGAGTGTAAGTGTGGGGAGGGACGTGTATGCTTTACATACATACATACAAAAAAAAAAAAAAAAGAGGACATGTAAGGAACTACAGGAGATGTGAGTTTATCTGATATGTACATGGTTCTCAGCCTGTTCCCAGCTTGCATTGCGGCGGGTCAGTGCCAGGCCAGGCGCCGGGAGATGCCACAGTCCACTAAGGCCGACGTTCCAGGTGTTGCTGACTACCTTACTAACCCCTTCACGTTCAGTCTGGCTGCTCTCTCTTACTCTCTCCCTAACCTCCTCGCTTCCTCTCTTACTCTCTCTCTCAAAAAATACACACGAAAAAAAAAACACAAAAAAAACAAACCAAACAAACGAACCCGTCTTCGAAAACCCCCACCCCCATCCTACCGTCCCTCCTACCCCCATCCCAACCCACCCTAACGCAATCTACAACCCCCATAAAAACAAAACCCCTGCCCCAACCCTACCCACTCCCTAACCCTCCCTAACCCTCCCCTATCCTCGCCAGGCCCGAGGGAGGGGGGGGGAGGGGAATTCCTCACCTGACGTCCCCTCTCACGCCACCGATGCAAGTGGGGTCAGTGAGTTCGGGGTCCAGTACGTAGAGGTCCTCCGTGCAGATGTCGGTGACGTAATGGAGATGCTCCTGGGCACGGTCGATGCGGAAGAACCTCTCGGCCGTGCATGCTGAAACGGAGGGGCATGGTCAGTCCTCTGGGGGCATTGGCGGGGGGCATTCCGAGGGGCATAATGCCAAGCCGGAGATAATGGGGCATAAAGATAAATATAAGGGGTTCTGTGTCGATGATGTTCGTGGAGTGATATGAATCTTAAGAATTGTGAACTTTAATCATAGTTGCAAGTTTCTTTGGATGTGCCATTTTGTCTAAATATATCAAATACAATGCAGTATATGGGAGACAAACATTGTGTGTGTGTGTGTGTGTGTGTGTGTGTGTGTGTGTGTGTGTGTGTGTGTGTGCGTGTGTGCATGCCAATATGATAATCGTTTTTACAGTTTCAATTAACCACGACAACGAAGATTCACTATCTATCCAGGGACAATGATATATAAATAAACTGATAAATAAACACCGAA
>NW_028234408.1:4060742-4065742 GCF_977035675.1 Penaeus japonicus | reverse complement strand
AATGTAGGAAGGGTGAGGGAGGCAGGAGAAGGAAAAGAGGTAGGAGGGGGAAGGAGGGAGGAGAGAAGGGGAGGGATGCAAGAAGGGATAGGAGTATAAGGAGGAGGAGGAGGAGGAGGAGGAGGAGGAGGAGGAGGAGAGGAGGGGGGGGGGGGGAAAGGGGAGGGGAGGGGGGAAAGGGGAATAGGGGGGTAGGAGGGGCAGGGGAGATGAAGAGATCGCGGAGAACGCGGAGGAGATGAGGGGAGAAGGGAAAGGAAAAAAGGGAGGATGAATAGGAAGAGAGAGAGGACGGAAGGAAGAGGGGGGGAAGTGAGATCAAAAGGGAAAACAAGTGTAATAAGAGGAGGAAGAAGAAATAGAAGAAGGGAAATAGGAGGAGGAGGAGGAGGAAGAGGAAAATGAGGAGAAGTAGGATGAGGAAAAGGACAATGTAGAAAAGAGAGAGAAAGAGGAATAAGAGGATGGGAAGAGGGTGTGAAGAGGGAGAAAGAGGAAGAAAAAGAGAGAGAGAGAAAGAGAGAGAGAGAGAAAAGCGGAAGTTAGAAAAGAGGTAGGGAGAGATGGAGAAGGATGAAGGGGTGAAGGGGTGAGGGGGGGAGGGGAGGGGAGGAAAGAGCAACGCCATGCGACTCTGCATTTTTGTTTATTCATTTCTCTGCGCAAAATAATCTAATGCCTTCGTGAAGGGATTAGCGCGGAAAAGCAATTTACTCCCCGGCGAAAAAAGGCGGATATATAAAAATACATATACAAAGAGTTTGAAAAAAAGGGAAATGGAATGTAAAGGAAGGTTTAAAAAAAATAAAAAAGGTGAGAGATGGAAACATTTCCTGGAATAAGAGGAAGAGAGAGAGAGAGAGAGAGAGAGAGAGAGAGAGAGAGAGAGAGAGAGAGAGAGAGAGAGAGAGAGAAAGAGAGAGCAGTCACTCTATTGCAGCCAACAGACTTCAAAAATCATGGACGATTAAAAGAAAGAAAACAAAAAAAACAGCAACTGCAGTTCCCGCCAAAATTTGTGCTGACACAGATTTCAAACTTCGAGAGAGGAAGAAGACTCAACCTAACGTAATAACTCTGATTTCTATACACATGCAAATTACATCTACTTTTATAATCATCAATATGCCTGCGATATGCGACGCTAAATTGAGTTACTAGCAGTGAGCGCGAGGCAGCTGGGCGCCAAAATGACTGGATAACGAGTAATGTGCATATTTTCAGAGTAAGCCTCAGTCGTTATATATTCCCGGCGAGTCGGAAAGTTCTGGAATGCCGACTACGGGAAATCAGAAGAAGAAGAAGAAGAAGAAGAAGAAGAAGAAGAAGAAGAAAGAAGAAAAAAAAAGATAAAAAAACCCGGCAATTTGGGCATTCTCACTCTAATTTCTAAAGCTTAGAAAAGTTTAATCGTATTTTAAAAAGTTATTTGGCCGATTTGAAATGAACAATGGTATAGATACGACTGAAGTTGTATGCTGGGAGTGTATTATTATTGTCATTATTTTTATTATCGTTATTAACATTATCATGATTATCATTATCATCACTAATATCATGATTTTCAGTTCTAAAGCCTGTACGAAATTCCATAAAATACTAAAGCGTACAACCTGCATTTACTTTCCTCTGGCGAGACAAAGAACGATATAATTTCCAATAGTATGACTGCGGGTTCGCCAAAAAATACGCATTTTTTCCATTTTGTTTTTCGTCTGATGTGTTTTTGTTTCCATGCTTGATTGTCTCGTCCATCTACTTAAAAAAGTAATAAAATAAAAAATAAATAAAAATAAAAATAAAAATAAAAACAGATACTGGAAGAAAAAAAACTCGATTTGTCTTACGAAGATAAAGTGAATATCTTCTACGGTTATGTGATTACAAACAGATGTGTACAATGGAAGATGAAGGGATTAGCGATAGATAGATTGACTGATAGATAGATGAGCTTCTAGATGGATAGAGGGCGAGGGGGGGCGAGGAAGAGAAAGAGGGAGAATGAGAGAGAGAAAGAGGGAGGGAGGGAGAGGGGGAGTGGGAGAGAGAGGGAGGGAGGGAGAGTGAGAGAGAGAAAGAAAGAGACAGTGACTGAGAAAGAGAGACAGAGGCCGAGAAAAATGCCGAGAAAGATAAAAAAACAACAAAACAACAACAACACCCATACAAAGAAAGAAAGCGAGAAAAAAAACACAATAGATAAACAAAAACCCCCAAAGAACAACAAAACTCCCCCCCCCAAAAAAAAAAAAAAAAAAACCCAAACCCACTTAGTCTCCCACACACGAAGGTCCTAGAAGAACTCCTAAGCGACTAAGCGGCGAAGAGAACTCTCGGATCCGGACAGAACTTTCAGTCCCTCTCTTTTATTACTGCTATAAATCATTGGCCAGACAGATCGAGATGGACGACCTACGGTGATTTATGAAATGATGGATGGAAGGGGAATAAAGAAAAAGGAAAATAAAAGAGGGGAGAGATATCTTAAAAACGTTTTTTTTTTCTTGAAGTTCGGAGTTTTTTTTTTTGTCTCGAAAAAATTCAGTATCGCTATTCAAGCATCTGGATATTTTTTATGTATATGTAATTTAACCAAACGTAATTCAACAATAATAAACATGATGAAGATTTCCCTAAAGGCATTAAAGGGGGAACTAAAAAAAAAGGAGAGAGAAAATTTGATAACGAATCTGAGGAAAGAAAAAAAGAAAGAGGAAAAAAATGACTGTTGATAAGCGCGGAATGAATCAAAATGGAGTCTATAATTTCGCCTTCAATAACCTCCGTAACCTCATCCCATTCGGTTTTCGAGTGGAACTACTTTCCCTCTCCCACTCATACCCATAACCTATACCTACCTATTAACCCCCCTCCCCCTCCCACTTCCCCTCATCTTCCCACAGCTTCGTACCCTACACCTTTCCCACACTCTTGTACCCAAACCCCTCTCACATATCCCCTCCCCCCCTCCCTACAAACACCCTACCCCCCCCCCTCTCTATCTCTCTATCCTCCCCTATACCCTCCCCTCCTCCTTATCCCGCATTCCAACAGTTCATGTCATTCCCGAATTCCGTCACTTCACACGTCGGGCATTCTCGTTCCGATGGCGCCCGGACTCACAACGTTCCCGGGAATTACGCGACGACGACCCTACGCGGATGCAACTCTAGTTCTTAGGATAGGGATGAGTTAAGGGTGAGTTTCCGAGTTTCCTGTGCCGCGGAGAGTGCAATCCGAGGATGAGGAAGTATCTTATGAAGGAGGGGGTGGGGGGGGGGTATAGTGGTGGTTGGGGGGGTGAGGTAGGGGGATCGGGGGGGTTGAGAGGATAAGGACGGGAAATGGATAAGCGTAAGGTGGTTGGGTAGAAAGGGAAGGGGGGAGGGGGAGAGAGGAGAGGAGAAGGCTCATCCTAGCCGCTGATTGGCTACTTAACATCCATAATCAGCGTCGACCAATCACGGCGCTCGGAAGACAAAGTAGCCGATGGCGCCGACCTCAATTTTTGGCGGGAAATCAAGAGCGGCGCCCGATTATTTTACGACATAACCCAATTCATTTCGGGAAAAAAAAAAAAATAGCTACGAGTTGGCAAGGAGAAGATAATCAAGTTTGATTTCCATAAGTTAGCGTGTTTTTATGCGTCTGCCTCGCACTGAGTTTTAAAAGTTTGGGTTTTCCTGTCCGATCCCATCCTTTGAAAGAGCATGACATCGATAAAAAAAACAAAAACAAAAACAAAAAAAAGATGGATGTCGAAAAAAACACAGAAATCTACAAATCCGAGTTTTAAAAATATATAATCATTATAAAAGTAAAAATCTAGCCAAAACATCCGTTATAAAAAAACATTAATTCCTAACCATACACCGAATTTCGGAGACTGGAATACATTACGTTTTGCAAGTATGACAAATCATCTTCCCTTCAGACTCTCCGGCTCCAAAGAATGATAATAATGAAATAAACAAATGACATCAACCATTTCATTTCCCTCAAAGACAAATGGGTGATAAGGAAACAATTTAGGAAAAATTGCAGAAGCAGCAAACATTAGCCGAAATTGGCAATTTGACATGCAGTGGAAGTTTGAATAGTTTTATCTGTGTAGTTTAAGCGTCTATTACAAAGTTGACTGCATGATAGGATCTATGGTGCATGACTCTTCATGACTTGGAACCGGGATGTATTTCTTTAAATTGCTATCTTCGTTACGACGTATTTTTATGGCCTTTCATGACTTGGAGACTAAATGATTTTTCTCTGTATGTTTCTTATCCATTATTTATTCAACATCGTTATTGCTGTTACCATTTATGCATATTAAATGGATTTATTTGCTGCAATGTATCAAAGAACAATCGAGGTCATAATCCTCCAACAAACATATCACAGTACATAACAAATAGTAAACAAACAAACAAATACTTCATACGCCGATGTTTACTTACCAGTGCGTATTCCGATAATAATAATCATAATTATAACAACATGGCTCTCTGTTATATGGCTTTAATTCTGCTGCCTATATCTATAACATCCCCCCATCAAGTTCAGTATATAGAGAAAATAAATTTGGATCAACCCCCTCCCCCCTACCCCCCCTCCCTCAAAATCCGCTAGAAACTTTGGAAAATCGCTAAACCATTAGAGCGGTAATCTGTTTAGCTCCACGTAGCGAGAGAGAGGGATGGGGAGGAGGGGTAGAGATGGGGATGGAGAGAGAGAGAGGGGGGGAGAGGGGGATGGGGAGGGGAGGGGAGAGAGAGAGAGGGGGGATGGAGAGAGAGAGAGAGAGAGGGATAGGGATGGGGAGGGGAGAGAGAGGGGAATGGGGGGGGGGGGGGCAGGGAGAGAGAGAGATGGGGGAAGGGGGAGGGAGAAGAGAGGGGAGAGAGAGGGATGGGGGAAGGGGGAGGAAAAAGAGAGGGGAGAGAGAGGAATGGGGGAGGAAAAGGAGAGGAGAGAGAGAGGGATGGGGGAAGGGGGAGGGAGAG
>NW_028234408.1:4045742-4053242 GCF_977035675.1 Penaeus japonicus | reverse complement strand
TGTCTCTATCTCCATCTCTCTCCCCGTCTCTCCCTTTCTGTATCAGTATCTCTATCTCTATCTCTCCCTTTCCCCCTCTTCCCTCCCTCTTTCTGTATCAGTATCACTATCTCTCTATCTCTCCCCTCCATCTCTCCCTTTCTGTATCAGTGTCTCTATCTCTATCCCTCCCTCTCTCCCTTCCCTCCCTCTTTCTGTATCAGTATCTCTATCTCTCCCCTCCATCTCTCCCTTTCTCTCGCTCTCTTTCTGTATCAGTGTTTCTATCTCCATCTCTTTCCCTCCCTCTCCCTCTCTCCCTTTCCCCCTCTTCCCTCCCTCTTTCTGTATCAATGTCTCTATCTCTATCTCTCCTTCTCGCTCATTCCCTTTCTCTCCCTTTCCCCCTCTTCCCTCCCTCTTTCTGTATCAGTATCTCTATCTCTCCCTCTCTCCCCTCCATCTCTCCCTATCTCCATTTCCCCCTCTTCCCTCCCTCCTTCTGTATCAGTATCTCTATCTCTCTATCTCTCCCTTCCCTCCCTCTTTCTGTATCAGTGTCTCTATCTCTATCTCTCCCCTCCCTCTCCCTCTCTCCCTTTCCCCCTCTTCCTCCCTTCGTAGAGACACATGTCCAGACTCCTACACCCTTGGACTTCCTTTGATCATCCTGGCGTGGCCGAGGAACTCTCTGCCTAACAGCAATCTTTTTTATCACTTCTTTGCCTCTATTTCTTTTGCCGTCTTTTTTTTTTTTGTTTGTTTGTTTTAATTCCAAACTTCCTTTTTTTTGGAAGGCATAATTAGAGGGTCAGATTAGTTTTGAGATTTTTTTTTTTTTAGATATATCCTTTTTTTTTTTTCTTTCTCAATATGCTCGTTATCCCTCTGGTTAAAAGGAATGGCAAATATCTATGCAGATTTCTTTGCATGGTAGCTGGTTTAGTCGTCGGAATATGTAGGTACGTACGTGCACGCGGGCACGCACGCGCACACACACACACACACACGCATGCGCATACACACACACACACACACACACACACACAAACACACATTCTTCCTTCACTACACCCTACACATCTTCCTTTTCCATTCCTCCCCCTTCCTACTCCATTCACCTCCTCCCCTCTCCCCCCCTAACCCCCACTCCCCCCAAACTCCCTCCCCCTCTCCCCTTACCCCCACTCCCCCCAACCTCCCTCCATCCCCTTCCCCCCTTCCCCCCTCCCCCCTTTCCCCCCCTCCCCACCCTCCAGCCTCCCTTACCCCCACTCCCTCCCCCCCAATCCCTCCAACCTCCCTTACCCCCTCTCCTCCTTACCCCCACTCCCCTCCCTCCATCCCCCCAACCTCCCTCCCCCTTTACCCCCTCTCCCTGCAGCCTCCCTTACCTGTTCGAGATCAGCATCCTGGTCGATCATAATGAGCCCAAGAGGCGAAGATGCCTGGCGTAGCCTCTCCTTGTCGTAGTGATGCTGCTCGTAGTCAAACATGGTTATCCTTGATACCTGCAGGCGGAGCTGCTCAAGGTGAGGCATCCTGTAGGGGGGGGGGGGGGAATTAGATGGTCTTTTATATATGTATATATTTAATAAGACAATAAGTAAATAAGTAAAGATATTTGGTGTCTGAGATAATCCAAGGTTGTGAAAGCGTTCTAACCCAAATAAACAAACCCAAACATACAAAAAGAGTTATATATACACACACCCTCCCCTTTTCACACACACAAAAAAATCTAACAATAAACAAACAAAACAAAGAAAGAAAAAGAATATAACATCCTCCCTCAAAAAAAAAAAGAAGAAAAATTAAATCAATAAATTTCGACAACTCGTAACCGTTCCCTAAAAAGAAGTAATAATAATAATGATGATAATAATATAACAAATAATAATAAATAACGTAATATAGTAATAAATAACATAATATAATAATAAATAACATAATATAATAATAAATAACATAATATAATAAACAACATAATAATAATATGATAATGATAATAACATAACAAATAATAATAAAGAACATAATATAATAAATAACACAAATAAAAAAAATAATAAAAAAATAATAAAATAACAATAATGATAACAATAACAATAATGATAACAATAACAATAATGATAACAATAATGATAACAATAACAATAATGATAACAATAATGATAACAATAATGATAACAATAATCCAACGTACTGCACAGTCTTCGCCTTCTTCTTGGTAACCATTGAGGCTTTGTTGAGATGCACGAGCTCGATGATGCTGGGGTTGACCCTGCACGCCTCGCCGTCCACTTGCATTGGGATGGTCTTCTTGGTGACGATCTTGGCACTCTTGCACTGGCAGATGGTCGTGCCGTGTCCTCCGGCTTGTAGGAGAGGCTGTTGCGTGGGGGAAGGGGGAAGGGGGAAGGGGAAAGGGGAGGGGAGAGGGGAGAGGGAAGGGGAGAGGGAAAGGGAGAGAGGGGAGAGGGGAAAGGGGAGAGGGGAGAGGGGAAGGGAAGGAGGAAGGGAAGGGGAGAGGGAAGGGGAGAGGGAAGGGAGGAGAGGGGAGGGGAGAGGGAGGGAGGGGAGAGGGAGAGGGAAAGGGGAAGGGGAGGAAGGGGAGGGGGGAGGGGAGAGGGAGGGGAGGGGGAGAGGGAAGGGGAGAGGGAGAGGGGGGAGAAGGGAGAGGGAAGGGGAGAGGGGAGAGGGAAGGGGAAAGGGGAGAAGGGAGAGGGGAGAGGGGAAAGGGAGAGAGGAGAGGGAGAGGGGAGAGGGAGAGGGGAGAGGGACGGGGAGAGGGGAGAGGGAGAGGGGAAATGGGAGGGGGGAGGGGAGAGGGGAGAGGGGAGAGTGAAGGGGATAGGGGAGAGGGGAGAGGGGAGAGGGGAGAGGGTAGAGGGAAGGAGAATGGGCGTAGGGGGAAGAAGAGGAATTATTTCAATGTGTTGGTAAGTCGACGAGTTGTGGCATTAAGAAAAGATAGATCGGGAGAGAACCAGTATTGTATTTCAACAAATTGACCTAGTTTCGTTTCACATTGCATGAGGGCATTCGTTAATCGACACTGCAATGTATGATGATGAACCATTTCTCAAAACCCACTATCTCTCTACGTTTTAATACACTCCCAATTAATTAATAATCCCAGACTTCAATCCAATCACAAGCCCTCCCATTTCTCAGTTATTGAACACACACAATAATTAAACACTATAGTTTAATGCCCATTAATAATGCCCATTACCAACAGTGCTCAAAAGTGACCACACCCAACCGTTCTCAATACCCGAATTCTGGTGAAATAAAATCCAACTGTATTTTTTTTTTTTTTAAGGACGAAGGGAACTCACCATCTGGTAGGTGGTTAAGCCTATGACCTCGATAACCCCGTCGTCAGTAGCCTGTTCAATGCCGCTGCCTCTGTTCCAAGGGCGAGTTCCAGATCCGTAGCTGTGGGAGACGGAATTAAAGAGAAATAGAGATCTTTTTCATATACATATATATCCTTTCCAAAGAGGTATACTTGCGATCTCGTAAAGAAAAGGTTCATATATATATATATCCGTTCTGGAGAGGTATACTAGAGATCGCTCTCTCAAGAATGGAGTAATTTCTCATACGAAAAAATATTATATATATCATAGATATCCGGTCTGAAGTGGTATGTATACTAGAGGTCGCTTTTAAGAAGGAAATATTGTCTCCTAAGTAAATCTTGATACGTAAATCCGTTCTAGAGACGTTTGCTATAGGTCGCTTTTAAGAATAAACTAATTCCTCACACGAAAAGGTTTATAGATATCTGTTCTGACTAAGTTTACTAGAGATCGCTTTTAAGAAGGATCTAATTTGAAATAGGAAATGGTTACTGTATCCGTTCAAAAAAAAAAAAAAGATGCTTTGAAAAGGATAAAACAGGAACTTTCCCACTTCACATCTCGTTGCTAAACCCCCTTTAGGAATTAACAGGGTAAAATGGGTTACATACATTACCGGCAGTAGCATGCTAAAGGGAATTAACTAAGTTTAACATGGCGTTTGACCCCGGCATTTTTTTTTTTTTTTTTTTTTTGATATAAAAAGTGCGGGGTTCATGCTATTGTTGTAGGTACTTAAATACTTTACGGATCGTGTCAGCCGAAAAAAATAATATTTATCACGTTTTATGGCTTAATTAGCAAAGGTCAACATCAATATTTTTTAGGAAGCAATTCATCACCTCTTTCGCGATAGCAGTGCATGAACCTTAGCTCTTTCGCAATACAGTGCATGAACCATAGCTCTTTCGCAATAGCAGTGCATGAACCTTAGCTCTTTCGGAATACCAGTGCATGAACCTAAGCTCTTTCGCAATAGTAGTGCATGAACCCTAGCTCTTTCGCAACACCAGTGCATGAACCTTAGCTCTTTCGCAACACTACTGCATAAGAACGCTTGAACCGACCACGAACTCGCTATAACAAGCCAATTATGACGGAAATCAGCTAGTTACGACCGAGACAGCTAACACAACAACCTGTCCGTCTTGAAGGACCTCCCTACGCCCCCTTGACAGTTTCCCTCGGACGTCCCTACCTTCCCCTCATCCCCCCTGACCATCTCACCTGGGGATGTTGAGGAAGACGACGGCGTGAACCTTGTGTTCCTTGAGGATGGGCGTGACGTCCTTGCCGTCGCATTCGACCGTGCAGTTGTCCGAGAGGTCCTTCCACTTGCGCTGGAGCAGATCCTTTCCGCCCGCCTGGCCGTAGAACATCTTGTTGCGCAGCCGGGAGTTGAACTTCTGCGGGTTGGCCTCTGTGGGCGGGGCAAAAGCAAAGGCGCCTTCAGAGTGGGAGGGCGTGGGATCTCTACTCGTCTAAAAGTTATGTGTGAATGGCGACTTTGGGTTGAGATGTCTATTCAGACGGAGAAGAAGATGAAGAAAAAGATGTGGAAGGAGAAGATGAGGAGGAAGATGAGGAAGAAGAAGACGAGGAGAAAGATGAGGAAGAAGAAGAGAAGGTGGAGAAAGAGGAATCAGAAGAGGAAGAATAAGAAGAAACAGAAGAGGAAGAATACGAATACGAATAAGAAATAATAAAAAAATAAAAAGAAAGAAGAGGAGGAGATGAAGAAGAAAGCAAAGAAAAAAATAACAATAACGAGAAGAAAAAAAGGAAAAAGTGAGTATAATATGCAAATTGCGGGTGTGCCAAAGTAATGCAGATGAGTCATAATAGCACGATAAGCCTATCTGTGGGAAAGGTCAACCCCTGACCTCTATTTCTGGCACACACAGGTAAGAAATCTCACAGTAGGAAATCTCATAGTCGTGACATCATAACATGAATTAATTTAGACTACAACATCTCAAAGCAACATCACGTCTATCACTCAATTTTCGTTAAAGAAAAATGTTTTTTTCATTCTAATTAAGCAAAGCCAGAGAACTATTTAGGCAAGTAACATGTTTTGCTGATTTGACGAGAGCGCGAGGGTGGGGTGGGGGGGGGGGGGGGGGATCCTATTTGGAAATGGTTTAATTCCCGGTCGGTGTGGTGTTTAGATGCGCCCCGCCACATCTCGCCCATTAATTGAAAACTGATCATTCATGAAGGAAGGATTTCTATCATCGGGGCGTCAGTTCCTAGCCAAACTATCCTTCATATTCTGTCCCTCCTTCTCCTTCTTCCTCTCTTTTGACTTCCTCCCATCTTCTATGAAAAAATAAACAAACAAATAAACAACACCGCCACCATACCTCCCCCCCTCCTCCTCCGTGTGAGAAACTCAAAAAAAAACAAAAAAAAAAACAGGTAGATTCTCATTTCCTGTCCTCCCCCTCCCCCTCCCCCCTTCTTCCCTTTTCTCCTTCCTCTCTAAATAAAAGCTTGAGACTCTAATTCCTTTCTCTACCCTGTGAATAAAAAATACTTTTAAAAGAAGATTCACCTTAACCCTTTCCCTCTCCCTTTCTCCTCCCCTCTCTGGACCCTCCCCTTCTCTACCCCTCATTTTCCCCCCCCCCCCCCACTTCCACCTTTTCACCTTTTCCGCATCCAGTTCCCCTTTTCCCTCTCCCCCTCTTACCCCTTTCCCTTCCCCTCTCTTGCCCCTTAACCTCCCACTCCCTTTCCCCCTTTCCCTTATCCTCACCTTCCCCTTTTTCCTCCTTTTCCCTAGCCAGTCCCTTTCCCTTTCCTCTCCCCCTCTTCCTCCCCCAACTTTCGCCTTTCCCCTCCCCCTCCCCTCTCCTCCACTTCCTATCCTCCTTTTCCTCCTCTTTCTCTTCCTCCTTCCTCTTCCCCTTCCTCCCCCTTCTCATCCCTCCCTTTCCCTTTCCCCTCTCCTCCTCCTCCTCCCTCCCTTTCCCCTCCCTCCCCTCCCTCCTCGTCCTCCTCAATCCCATCCCATTCCCCTCCCCCCGTCCGTCCCATCCCTCACCCCTCCCTCACCCATCCCTATCCCCCATCCCATCCTCCTCCTCCTCCTCCTCACCCATCCCATCCCATCCCCCCCTCTCCCCCTCCCCCTCCCATCCGTCCTTACCTCTGGCCTCGTGGAACTCGAGGGCGATATGGGCGTCGACGCCGAAGGAGAAATAATTATTGACGACGTTGAGTGGGAGCTTGTCCTTGCCGTCCTCGGTGGGTTCACACTCGGCGTTCTTCTCGACGTTGACCCTCCAGCGGTCGAGGTAGACCACCTCGCCGTCGCTGATGTTGCACAGGATCTTGCTGATGGGCTCGTCCGTGTACCTGGAGGGGGAGAGAGAGAGGTGAGAGAGGGGTGAGAGGATGATGGGGGGTGAGAGGGGTGATGGGTTGAGGAAGGGGGGATGAGGGAGGGTGATGGAAGGGGGGTGTGAGGGAGGTGGGGGGATGAGGGAGGGAGGTGTGATGGGGGGTGAGAAGATGGTGGGGGTGATGGGGGTGAGGGAAGGGGGTGATGGGGTGATGGGGGTGTGAGAGGATGATGGGGGTGAGGAAGGGAGGGAGGGAAGGAGGGGGGAAAAGGATGATGGAGGTGAGAGGATGATGGGGGGTGATGGGGGTGAGAGGAAGATGGGGGTGAGGGAGGGAGGTGTGAGAGAATGAAGGGCGTGAGAGGGTGACAGAGGTGAGGAAGGGAGTGGGGGGGAGTTGAGAAGATGATGATGGGGATGATGAAAGGTGGGGTTGGGGGGGAGGGGGGCGCAATGTGTTTACTCTCTAACACACGCTCGCGAGTGAAGGAACATTATGAATAATCGAGGGGCTTCGCAGCGTCTGTGTGCGGGGAGACATCTGGCGGCCAGGGTGGATATTACGGAGGAAGGGAAACCTTGTTTGTGATTTGTGGGCGTTTTTTTTTTGTGATTGTTGTTTGTTTACTATTTATTATCACATCTCTTATTATCATTATTATTATTTGTTTATTATTTGTTGTCATATCTCATTTTAATCATTATTGTATTATATTTGTATGTATTACTATGATATATTATTTCTTATCATTCATTATTCATCATTAGATATTATCTTTTATCATCCGATCTTATTCTTG
>NW_028234408.1:4025742-4040742 GCF_977035675.1 Penaeus japonicus | reverse complement strand
GATGGACAGGACCCAGCCTACTGTTCCGTCGCCTCCGCAGGCCAGGACTCGAAGGTTCGCTACTTTCCGGAACATCTCCAACCTGTAAGTGGGGGGGGGGGAGAGAGGTGTTTGAGGTTTTGTTTTGTTGTCGTGAAGGTTAAGTTCCGGACGAATTATGATTAACGGTTTTTGAGAAAAAAAGGTTTATTCAAATTTAAGGTAAATGCATCAAAAATATTAAGTTTCTAGGTAAATCACAATGGAAAGAACACTGATATACAACCAAATCCGGATTTTATATTCAAGCTGGATAGCATTTTAATAAAAAAAAATAAATAAAAATAATAATACTTGGCTTTCGAGTGAATTTCCACATCAGTTGGATCAGCTCTGCCTAACTTCCACTATCTCTCTCTAACACATAAGTGCGCACACAAACATATTCTCACCCTCTCTCCAGTCACACACACACTCACTCTCTTCTCTTCTCTCTCTCTCTCTCTCTCTCTCTCTCTCTCTCTCTCTCTCTCTCTCTCTCTCTTTCTCTTGCCACCTTTCCCCTCTCCTTTCTTTCTTCTCTTTCCCTCTCTCTTCATCTCTCTCTCTCTCTCCTCTCTCTTTCCCTTTCTCTCCTCTCCCCTCTCTATGTCTCTCTCCATCATTCCCCTCTCTTCTCTCCTCTCCACTACTCTCCCCTCCCTCCTTTCTTTCTCACTGACTCCCTCTCTGTCTCTCTCCCTCTCTATCATTCTTCCTCTTCCTCTCCCTCCCTCCCTCTCAGTCTCTACCTCCACTCCCTCCCCTCGCCCTACACACCCGTCTACCTCCACCCCTCCCCTTACACCACAGTCTCCCTCCACCCCTCCCCTCCCCCTCCCCGTCCATCCACCCCTCCCCTCCCCCTCCCCCTCCCTTCTCTCTCCACACCATCCCCGTCCATCCATCCATCCACCCCACTCCCCACACCACAGTCTCCCTCCACCCCATCCCTTCCCCTCCCCTCCCTACCCTTCCCTCCACACCATCCCCACTCCCTCTCCACCCCACCCTCCCCCCTCCCCCCACCACCCCACCCCTCCATCCATCCACACATCCACACATACGTACCCGGCGCGAGGTCCTCCCTGCGTGAGATCGAAGACCTGGCGCGGGTTGAGGAGCCACTGGAACTTCTGCATGAGTTTGGCGCCCTGGTTCCCGCCGCTCTTCGGGTTGATGAAGACGATGACCGGCCGGATGTTGGCGTTCGGGATGGGCTTGATGGCGAAAGGGCGGCTCTCCTTCTCATTCTGTGATGGGGGGGAGGTGGGATGGAGGGAGGGGAGGGGTGGTGTAGAAGAAGAGGGAGGGTGGTAGGGACGGAGGGAGGGAGGAAGAGAAAATGGAAAAGTCGTGAGTAATGGCGTCGAATTGAGATTTTTTTTTTTTTTTGGGGGGGGGGGGTGTTAGGGGATGGAGGGGTAGGGGGGTCGTTATCATAGTTTCGACGGGAACGACTTGTTTCGTCGAGTGTTTTTTTATTTATTTATTTATTATTATTTTTTTTTGATGTGCGTGTGGAATTAGAAGTCGAAGATCGCCAAAGAATTTTCAAAAAGGCTGTTTATTTCTTGTCCTTTCTGCCAAAGGGACTTCAGATACGTCCCAAGAATATACCTTAACCCCGAGAATATATATATATATATATATATATATATATATATATATATATATATATATATATATATATATATTATATATATATATATATATAGTCTTTATGTAAACAAAAGGAGAAAAAAAGAGCTTAATACTATAATCTGGAAAAGTTACTCAGTAATTCCGTGAAGACAGCAAAGTCCAACAAACAAAGAAAAGGTTACTAATGAGTGTCAAAAAGTACCTCAACCTGGAAGCCAACTAATCTCAAAACACGGAGTAACGGGAAGTGTTCAGTAACGTGTAATAATAAGATCAACACAGTGCAAATCTCATCAACTTGGGATAACCTAATAAAGGTGTACAATTTAATTAACAAGTACAAAATAATTTAACTAGTAATAATTCGTTCAACTGGATATGCATCTAAATTAGTTGAAATACACGTGGCAAGGAAGACGAAAGACATACATACATACATACATAATTGGTACTTAGTATACGTCTAGATATAGATACGTGTGTGTGTGTGTGTGTGTGTGTGTGTGTGTGTGTGTGTGTGTGTGTGTGTGTGTGTGTGTGTGTGTGTGTGTGTGTGTGTGTGTGTGTGTGTGTGTGTGTGTGTGTGTGTGTGTGTGTGTGTGTGTGTGTGTGTGTGCATATTTATATATGTCTATATATCTATATTTGTATATACATACATATATATACATACATATATATACATACATACATATATGTATATATATATATGCGCGCGCGCGCACACACACACACACACATATATAAATATATATATAAGACGGGAAGGGAGAATAATATGTAAAAGGAAAGATATATATATATATATATATATATATTATATATATATATATATATATATATATATATATATATATATAGAGAGAGAGAGAGAGAGAGAGAGAGAGAGAGAGAGAGAGAGAGAGAGAGAGAGATAGAGAGAGAGAGAGAGAGAGAGAGAGAGAGAGAGAGAGAGAGAGAGAGAGAGAGAGAGAGAGAGAGACAGACAGAAAGAGAGAGAGAGAGATGGAATTTTTGAAAACACACACACACACACACCATACGACTACGACTGTACTCTAACATACAAAAGAGACCCCAATATCTATTCGAGCTGAACCTGGGAAGCCAAGATATACCGCTACTGTCAAAGCAATACACAACTAAATTGCGCGCAGAATGAAAAAAAAAAGGCTTTGGTGATGTACCTTTCAGTTCTGTATCCCAAAACCAGCGATTATTGCATCCTAACCCGCATTCCAACCATCAATAAAAAAGCGACTGCAAGATGTAACAACACCACTGGCACTTTAATGGCACAAGCCCCCCTCTAGCTGCGTGCCTGCGCGAAAAAAACCTTTTTACTCCCGTCGTCATAGCCTCCTCAACCTTAATCAAGCGTTGCGTTCCATATAGCTGCAAGTAGCTTCATCTCATTCGCTACAGCAGCAATAAAAAAAAACAAAAGAGAAGAAGAGAAGAAGAAAGAAAACCAAGAAAGTTAAGAAGTGAAAGAAAAGGAAAAAAATAAACAGGGAAGGACAACCAGCGCGGTGACACGAGAGGCTGAGAATAACTAATCTAGGAGCCAACGTGCGTGCCACTTGCGGTCCGTCCATCCGTCTGTCCATCAACTCACTTCCTCATCTGTGGTGCCGCCATCTGCGCCATCGGTATATTCCTCGTCGCTCTCCTAGGGGGGAGGGAGGGGAGGGAGGATGATGATGATGGGTAAAAGGGAGCCATTGAACCATCCATTTTTTGGGATCAGAGCTACGGACTTGGGTTAGGCTACGGCTACGGCTGACGTTGCTAGACACAAGTCCCCCTGACCCCGAGGATGGTTTACGAGCCATAACAACTTTGCGCCGGACATGAACTGTGGCGGTGGCGGCGGCTTTTAATCTTGTCGAAAGGCCCCTCGCCCGCTCCGCCGGCCAATGGCATCGCGGAGCCGCCATAAAGCGTCGCTCGGGGGGGATTATCATTTTCCTCTTATCAAATTAAATCCTCTTGGTTGGAGCAACCAATGCAAGATAAAATAAGTGAAGATCTCGCCCTATATTTCATATATATATGTATAAGTATATATATATATATATATATATATATATATATATATATATATATATATATATATATATATATATATGTATATATATACACATATACACAAATAATCTGGATAACGATATGCAGGAAAATATATAGGCAATTAATTTTGGTGTCTTGCATGGACAAGCCGGGATACTTTTTCACGTTTGACAAGCAATGTTTCAAAGTATTAAAAAAAATGCATCGCGTTCGAACAAAACGTACCAGAATAAATAAATAAAAAAAACGATTTTTTTTTTTCCCGCGCAAATACCCCGGAAGCGGCCATGTTGTTAGCGCCATCTAACACTCCCGCTTTAAAGTAATACTTCGGCAATATATGACATCTAATACCTCATCGCTCATGTTATAATGAATTATTATTTCCCGGGTTTTTTACAAGACTCGTTTCCAGTAGTGATTGGCGGGTGGGAGTACATTTAATAATAATAAAAAAGAAAAAAGTTTCGGAGAAATATGTCTCTGGGGAAACGTGTTATACCACGATGTTGTTACGGGAGGAAATGGTCTGAAAAACAGGGGAGGGAAAGTGATATGCAGAAAGGCGTGTTGTTGAAGGTGCGCGTTAACATGATGAAAAGTTGATGCTAAATATATATCACGAGGTGTGTTAATCGGGCGCCGACATCCTCTTAACGGAAAATGCATTAACGGATTTTGCGGATCACGATGGAACTCTGTAAGCCACGATCAATAACCTCGTGTTTACGCTGTTTGATAACGATATTACTATGTTGATAAAACACTCGCCTTATTGAGTGTTGGTATTAAGTGATATTATCAAAGGCGGAAGTATCTGGAAAACTTTCGTCGTTTCTTTTTTTTGTTTTCTTAAAGTTTAAAAAAATGGCGGCAAACTGAAGTTGTTGGTGTGTTCGAAACCTTTGGCGATAAACTTATTCAGATCTCAAATACCATCTCTGAAGCATAGTCAGTTCGTAAATAGGTATCACATCCATCAAAAGAATACTTGAACATAAGCCTACAAGAGAGTAGATGATTCGGCCCCCTTGAGCCATACTTACATAAAAAAGAAAAACGTAAATCCGAATACATAATCCCTGAATTCAAACACCGGAAGAGCGAGACGAGAAGAGGAAAAACATATCATACGACTTTATTTTCTTTTTCCTATTTATTTCCCGGAGAGCTAAGCAATCGTGTACGTCTAGCATCCTTCCTTGCTGTATCAAGTAGTAGCTTTTCTTTGCCGTGTCAACAAAATAGCTTAGCCTTTGAGTTTTGAGACTGAAGCCGATATTACCGGTTGCCCGCGGCCCTTGTGTAAGCATATTTCCCCGCTCGCAGTCTCTGTTCGAGTGTGTTTGTTACTGTTTATGTATGTATGTATATGTGTGTGTGTGTGTGTGTGTGTGTGTGTGTGTGTGTGTGTGTGTGTGTGTGTGTGTGTGTGTGTGTGTGTGTGTGTGTGTGTGTGTGTGCGTGTGCGTGTACGTGTACATGCGTGCGGGGGTATACATATTAAACCGCGTATTATTATCTGCACATAGGAAATAATCACCAAAAGTACAATCCAGAAAACAGCTGGATTGAAACAAAATATATATATATTCATATCCACATCTATCTAAAACAATATATAAGCTTTGTATTCATTAGAAAAAATATATATAAAAGATTCAGGGTAAAAACATGAAACACCAGACACAAAAATACCAATACCCTTACGAGCGAGTTCAAGAGAGCGGGTGATTAATTAGTTCTGGGATGCTTGTTAAGACACATAACAAAGGCTATGCTCTCCATCTACAGCTACTTCAAAAGTATACCCTTAGCGTGAGTGGGCGAAGAAGAAGGGTGGGTGGGGTGGTGGGTGGTGTAGGGGCGGGAAGGGGTGTGGGGAGGGGCGGAGGTAGGTGAAAGGGGTGGGGGTGTTAGTCACCAGGGTAAATATATATATATATACACTGTACTACTACACTCTAGTACATCACGTACGTACCCCCGATGTGTACGGAAGTCACCAAGACTAGAAGAAATATGTACGTCAACTAGTGTATACAACTAAGCCCTCGGAACCGGGAATATACAAGGTGTCGCTACAGTGGCTTAGATACACTAGGTGGCAACAAGAAAAAGGGGTGGGAGTTACGGTCCAACACCGGTAGTGGTTTTGACAAAGAGGTGAAAACCCGGGGGGAGGGAGGGAGGGAAGGGGGCGGAGATGGGGAGGGGGGAGTGGGAGGAGGTGTGAAGGAGGGAGAAGGGGTGTCACGGCATTTCTGATTTCCTGGGGGCTAAAATGGGGTCCAAGATGGGGTCCAAGATGGGGTCCAAGATGGGGTCCAATTTAGACGGAGGTGTAAATATATATGGTTTTCCATTTCGGAATTCAACATCAATGTTATTTGTTTAGATCATGTATATCTTTTTTTTTTCTCTGGGGGTGGGGGTCGTAAGATTCGCCTTTCCAGATAGACGTTAGTCCAAATTACTAATTTAGTATCCATACTTATTTTTATTTGTTTTTATTTTATCGGGAGAGAGGAACAAGAATAATGTTACTAAATATAAAATACATCTACATGTTCCCGAAATCTACGGTCCATGTTAGTTGCGACCATGTTACAAAATAAAGCAAAGAATACGTTAAAGAAAGAAGAAAAATAGAGATAGAGAGAGAGAAAAAAAAAAGAATAAATTATAATAGTAAGCAAGAGACGGCACCAATCAACCGTACCTTAAAACCCACCCACCAAAGAAACAAAAAAAAAAAGAAGAAGAAGAAAAAAAAAAAAAACGAAATAAATAAATAAAGAGAGAAGGAAAAAAAAACGAAAGAAATAAAGAGAGAGAGAAAAAAAACACGATAGAAATAAAGAGAGAAGAAAAAAAAACGAAAAAAAATAAAGAGAGAAGAAAAAAAAACGAAATAAATAAAGAGAGAATGAAAAAACGAAAGAAATAAAGAGAAGAAGAAAAAAAAAAAAAAAAAAAAAACAAGAAGAAAACAAAGAAATCAGAGCTACCGCAAGGCTACCTCGCAACACCACCACAACAAGGCTACAAGTGTGCACAACAAAACAAGTGCCAGCCCTCAGGCGCTAGAACACCAAATACCTCCTTTTCTTCGCCGTTTTCCTAGAGACAGAAAAAAAAGAAGAGAAATAAAGGTTAGTTCCTGGTCGAGACTCGTGGTTGGTGGGTGTGGTTCATCGTGCTGACAAGATATGGCAATGTTGATTGATTTTTTTTTTCTTTTTTCCCTCGTGGTGTGGATTCGTCAGATGAACAAATGATAAAAAAAGACAAGTGGGAGGGAGGGAGAGAGAGGGGGTGGGGTGTGGGGGTCAGGTGTAATATGTTGCATAGTCAAAAATAAAAATAATAATAAAAAAACAACAACAACTGTGTCGACATGGCTTTAATTCTGTGGGTACTCGAGATATGCGTAAGGATATGTCAGTCCTTCCAACAACACACACACACACGAACACACACACACACACATACAAAACATACATGAATATAACATAAATCATCTAATTGTTATACGCACCTACGTATTTTGTTTTCATGCATATATATATATATATATATATATATATATATATATATATATATATATATATATACATATATATGTATATATATACACATAAATACATAAATACATACACGCACACACACACACACACACAAACACACACACACACACACACAATCACACACACACACACACACACACACACAAACACACACACACACACACACACACACACACAACATATATATATATACATATATATATATATATATATATATATATATATATATATATATATATATATATATATAATATATATATATATGAGTTGAGCGTGTTTTGTAGACTGTTTACGCACATCATCTCCCCCCAGAATTGAAACAACCTACAAATAAAAGCCTATATAAAAAAAAAAAAAAAATACACAAAGACAGGAAAAATAAAAAAAACATAATAAAGAATAACCACATTCAAATCACCCGAAAGCCATGAACATTCCCTCAGAGTTAGCAAGGGAATGCCACAAATCACTTGCCTGTCTCAAGATGAACATCACTCTTACACGTCAAAAGAAAAAAAGAAAGAAAAAAAATAGTATAACAAAGTTGAGATAATGCTTTCCTGTCGGCCGGCTATGCTATTTCCCTGAGTATGTAGGAGCTTCTCTGGGGAATCCGAAAAGCTCAACATAAAAGAGGCCGGAGTCGGTGCAAGTTATGTAGAAAATGTGTAGTTTTGATGTCGGGGACACGTAAAGATTTATAAGATGCAGACACATATATGGGATGTGTTTGTATCTTTATCTATTTGTCTGTTACGTATGTGGGATGTGTTTGTATCTGTCTCTCTCTATCTATTTGTCTGTTACATATATGGGATTTTTAAAATATCTTTCTATATCTAAGATGCAAATGTTTTTGTATATCTCTCTCTCTATCTGTCTATGTATATATCTCTCTCTATATATATATCCCCATTTATCTATCTACCTGTTTTGAGAGTATTTGTGTTTACGCCCCCCCCTAAAAAAAGAAAAAAATATGGCATCAAACTCTCCCCAAATCAAACCCATACTTTCTCCCCCTCCCCTCCTCCCCCCTTTCTTTTCCTGCCCCTTTAAAATATCTCCCCCGACGAAAACACGGGAGAAGTAAAGAAAAGAAAAGAAAAGAAAAAACAAAAAAATGGCGGAGAACGACCGAATAATCTCTACGTTTCCAGAAAAAGTCCCTCCGCGTCTAATTTCTTTCCTCAGGGACGTCTTACTCTCTCTCTCCCCTTCCCCTTCCCATTCCCCTTCCGATTTCGGGATGAAACCAAGATAAAAGCACCGGATGCTGTAGACGGCTGCTCCTGCTACCGGTCTGTTCCAGCATCTTATCCCTCCCGCCCCTCCGCCCCTCCGTTCCCTCCTCTTTGGCTTACTATCTATTCCCTCCCCCCGGTTCCCTCCCTTTCGACCCACCTATTACCCCGTCCCCTCGCTCGTCCCCTTACCCGTCTCTTCGGCTTATTTACGAGATCGCCATAGTATATTAATTAGATAATTAGCAGGGCATATCCTCAAGGTAGAGTAGAAGAAGGCCTCGGGCTAAATCCTCTCTTTCTCTCTCTCTCTCTCTCTCTTTCTCTCTCTCTCTCGCTCTCTTTCTCTCTCACACACACAGACAGACAGACAGACAGAAACACACACACACACACACACACCTAGAATATTCATCAAGACCAGTGGGTATTAGAGAGAGGATAGGCCTGTGCTGTGTACTTCACCCCAATGACGACGAAAATAGCATCCAATCTCTCTTATTTTTTCCCCTTTTCTTCATTTTAATTTAACCCCCCCTCTCTCTCTCTCTCTCTCTCTCTCTCTCTCTCTCTCTCTCTCTCTCTCTCTCTCTCTCTCTCTCTCTCTCTCTCTCTCTCTTTACACCTCCATTTCACTTCCCCTTCCTTTGCCCATCATCGCGACGGCCTCTCCCCTCGAGGCATCAATAACCAACACGTACTAAGCTCCCGGTTTCCCCTCGGCGCGGCCCTCTGTCTCTTAATCCCCGTGTGAAAAGGCAAATATACCTGCCTCTTCCCGTGTTAACACTAGCCATCCAATATGAACAATCCGCTTCGCTCCCCGATCGGGCTGTCCACATCCCTCTCACAATTTCTTCACGTCATGCATACACGCAGGCAGTCAGGCAAGCAGGCAGGCACACAGACAGGGACTTTCTGTTACGTTCAGGGGTCACTATGCTATTTAGGGGGGCGTGTTGCCTGACGCTGGTGACGTGCATGATCGTTTCTCTTGGTTCCAAATGCTTTTTTTTTGGGGGGGGGGGGCTGTTGCTTTGTAAGCATACTCGTCTACTCATGTGTGTCACCCACGCAAGCATACTTAAAGATATACTCATCACGTACTCACATAACGATCTACTATTTTTCCTAGAACTGCACGCTCGAGAACCGAACGTCACTCACAATGACTCATTCTCGTTTCCACCGCTGTTTTATTTTTTTTTCATCCTTTTTATCATACTCAAGGACTCGCACCAGTATTCAGAGCCGGGATTCAGAACTTCTTAAGCTTCACGTATCCATAACGATTCACTCTCGTTCGCGATAATCATGAAGTATATTAATTTTCATCTTTATATTAAACAAACATACCGAGAGCCCACCACGTACTCATTACGACCCACTCTTTTACAGAAACCTCACCACGTACTCATAACGACCCACTCTCATCCTCACCACGTAGCCATAACGACCCACTCTTTTACAGAAACCTCACCACGTACTCATAACGACCCACTCTTTTACAGAAACCTCACCACGTAGCCATAACGACCCACTCTTTTACAGAAACCTCACCACGTACTCATAACGACCCACTCTTTTGCAGAAACCTCACCACGTACTCATAACGACCCACTCTTTTTCAGAAACCTCACCACGTACTCATTACGACCCACTCTTTTGCAGAAACCTCACCACGTACTCATAACGACCCACTCTTTTGCAGAAACCTCACCACGTACTCATAACGACCCACTCTCATCCTCACCACGTAGCCAAAACAACCCACTCTTTTGCAGAAACCTCACCACGTACTCATAACGACCCACTCTCACTCTCCCTACGGTTACCGACGCGAGAAACGAGCATCCACCCCTCCCCCATCACCTTACCCCCTTACCCTCCCTCCCCCTTACCTGCACGAACGCCGCCCGAACAAACGGAGCCGAAATTCGAAACTGGTCCGGCTTCGCTTTGTCAAACACGGGACGACTGCCGTAAAATCCCCGGTGAGCTCTTCGCCATTCGAGCTTCAGACGACGAGGGATCAAGGCGGGGCGATGTCGTCTCGTCTCATTTCCTCGTTCGGGGGAGCTTTTGCTTTCTCTTTCTCTCTCTCTTTCTCTCTTTCTCTTTCTCTTTCTCTCTCTCTCTCTCTCTCTCTTTCTTTCTTTCTTTCTTTCTGTCTTTCTTTCTCTCTCTCTCTCTCTCTCTCTCTCTCTCTCTCTCTCTCTCTCTCTCTCTCTCTCTCTTTTGTTCTCGCCGCTGTTCCTTCCTTCTCTCTCCTTGGGACTTCTTCCAAGGTCGCAAGGAGGGAGAGACTAGGAATAAGAATGACGGCGGGCGCGTGCGGGCGGGCGAAAGAGAGAGATTGAGATAGCGATAGACAGATGGATAGATAGAGATAGAGAGAGAGACAGAGAGTGAATCAACAACCATCCGACCACTCTCAGCTGAGCGTCAGTAATGTAAACACGTCAGTACCACATAAGAGGGACACACACACACACACAAACAAACACAAACACAAACACACCCACCCACACCCACACAAACACACCCACCAACCCACCCACACACACACACAAACACACCCACCCCCCCTCACACACACACAAACACACCCACCTACCCCCCCACACACACACACCCACAAGCCCCCTCCTCTGTCTTCCTGTCCATCTCATCTGTCTGTCTGTCTGTCTCTGCGTCTGCCTGTCCAGCATCCCTCGCCCGCCATCATCATCTCCCTTAGCTTGAACGAGGCAGAGACAAAGTGGAATCGTCGTTTGTAAGTGTCCGTTGTCAGAGGGGCAGAAGTAGATGCATTTGCGTATCAGGGCGTGAAAAGGAGGGCATTTCAGAGATAGAGAGGGAGAGGGAGGGAGGGAGAGAGGGAGGGAGGGAGAGAGAAGAGAGGAGAGAGGGAGGGAGGGGGAGAGAGGAGAGAGAGAGAGAGGGAGAGGGAGGGCATTTCAGAGAGAGAGAGAGAGAAGGAGGGAGGAAGAGAGAGGGAGGGAGGGAGGGATGGAGAGAGGGAGAGAGAGAGAGAGAGAGAGAGAGAGAGAGAGAGAGAGAGAGAGAGAGGGAGGGAGAGAGGGAGGGAGGAAGAGAGAGGGAGGGAGGGATGGAGAGAGGGAGAGAGAGAGAGGGAGGGAGAGAGAGAAGAGAGAGAGAGAAGAGAGAGAGGAGAGAGAGAAAGAGAGAGGGGGAGGGAGGGAGAGAGAGAGAGGGAGAGAGGGAGGGAGAGAGAGAGAGAAAGAGAGAGAGAGAGAAACAGAGAAAGAGAAAAAGAAAGAGAGAGAGAGACAAAGAGAGAGACAGACAGACAGACAGAGAAACAATCACACTCTGCAATGTTACAGTAAGCGCGCAATTGCACCATTGAAAGTGCAATCCTTCGTCCAGGTGTAGGAAAACTTACGTAACGTGTCATGGAAATTCCCATTACTTATAAAAAAAAGTAGCGTTGCCGAATACAATAAATTCAACGACTTTATTTCAGTCTGGAAAGGATGAAAAAATAGTTTACGGTTGAGGTCCTCCATATAGAGGAATATCCGATAATTATTAACTTCACGATTGTCATAATCATATGCAAATGACACCAGGTCTTTTTCCTACATATGTATATCTGACACTGTCCACCTGGAAACTCAGCCCTTTCAAGAAAATAAAAATGAATGAAAATAAAATTCGGTTGCGTATTGCGTAAAAATATAATGTAAATAAAAGAAAATTTGTGTAGACGGCGCATTCACACACATACACACATATACACACACACACACACACACAAGGACGCAAACGCACACCCACCCACACACACAACCATAAAAACACACACACAACCACAAAAAAACAACAACACAACAAACACAAAAACACATGTACAAACAAACAAACACACAAACACACTCATCCCCTTTTGATTTTCCTTCCACCAAACGACCAGCCAGGAATAAAAAGAGATTTTGGCTCACTTCATAGACCTACATGTCAAGTCATTTCACTATTTCATGTCTTGTGTGGTTATTCTTTCCATAGAAGGACCTAAAAAAGAAGAAGAAAAACAAAAACAAAAACAAAAAAACATCAAGTATGTATAGCACATAACCTGATTTTTTTTTTCTTTTTCTTTTTTTATGAGCCGTGTATTTCAGTCTTTCGGAAATGTCAAAACACCCAAATTGAATATTCATTTAGTGTTCATTTACCGTGAATATTTATTCGTTTATTTTCATTAACGAAATGAAAATCTATTTACAGCGCTGTTCTGGAATATCCAATATTAATTCCACATTCCCTGGCTGTCTAACCTCCCTTTCGCCCCCCCCCCCTCCCCCCTCTCCCACCCCGAGCCTCGCATCCTCTTTGACCTCGCTCTTCTTCCCCCTCCCCCTCCCCCTGATACTCTCCTACCCTCTCCTCGCATACTCTAACCCCTCCTCCTCCCCCCCCTACCCTCTTATATCCCATCTGTCCTCCTCCCCCCTACCCTCTCCTCACATCCCTTGCCTCCTCCTCCCCCTCCCTCTCCCCACACCCTCTCCTCTCTCCTCCTCCCCCTCTCGCATCCCCTCTCTCCTCCTCCCCCCTCGCATCCCCCCTTCCTCCCCCCTCGCATCCCCCCTTCCTCCCCCCTCTTCCCCCTGCCCTAACCCCCTACCCTCTCCACTCATCACACCCCCTCTCCCCACCCGCCCCCTGTGCTGCTTACGTCACACCCCGCCTACTTCACACCGTTGAAGAGGTGGGGGAGCAACAACACCAACAAAAAAAAGAAAAAAAGAAAAAAAAAGAGAAGCATATGACACCGGTGGCACATTTCACAAGCCTGCATTAATTCGCGGAAGCTCTTAACACCACACTGAAAATCTATTGAAACCCGACCGCTGTTCACTGCCATCTTTGCTAGCTTTGGCGTCTCCTCTTCTAAATCTCTTATGTCTATGTCACAGTATCTTCAAATAGCTACTTTCTATCTGTCATAGTATCTTCAAATAGCTACTGTTTATCTGTCATAGTATCTTCAAATAGCTACTGACTGTCTGTCATAGTATCTTCAAATAGCTACTGTCTATGTCACAGTATCTATTTTTTTTTTTTTTTTAGTGCTGCCATTTCCTTTCGCTCTCAGTTCCCCCCCCCTCCTCTTCCCCCTTCCTATATATACAGACATACGAACACACACCAATATCTTGGTAATATGACTATTGCAAATTCAAAACAACAATGCAACAATAGTTTCAACGCCACGAAATCTTGACTCCCCACCTGTATCTATTGCAAAATGTTGCAAATGACAGCCATTGAACCAGACTTTCCTGCATGACGTAAACGTGCATGAGACAGAAGCGAAGAATGTAATTCATCTATCAATAAGGCAAAGTCTGTTGCTCTTATATTGCATAAGCTGTCTGCAATGTATTCAGTTATTTTAGCTAGAATTTGTTCACGTGATATTTTACTTTTTTTTATCTATTTCTTTGGTATGGTTCTTATATTTATTTTTTTCTTCTTAAATAAGTGGAAAATCAAGGGGGGAGGGGGAAGGGGGAAGGGGGACATTCAATAGCATTTTCTGAGATTACGTAAATATGCGTTTTTACTTTAAAAAAAAAAAAAAAAAAATATATATAATAATATATATAAATATATATATATATATATTATATAAAATATATTTATATAATATATATATATATATTATATATATATATTGGATCTATAGCCCTCACGACAGCTCCAAATATCAATATTCTGGAATTTAATCAAAGGGGGATAAAAAAAAAACGAGGAGAAGATGATAGGAAGAAAGAAAAGGAAGAAAAATAATAAGGTAAAGATAATAGGAAGAAAGAAAAGGAAGAAAAATAATAAGGTAAAGATGATAGGAAGAAAGAAAAAGAAGAAAAATAATAAGTAAAGATTAAACACGGGCTTCTAGAGGCAGATACAAGTTTCTCCCTTGTCGACGTTTTAGTTTCTGCCACGGCGTTAACTGCCCTTACTGATTAGGGCTGACGATTCCCCCCTTCCCCTCCCCTCGTCCCTCTCAACCCTTTTCCCTCCCCTCCCCCTCCCTTCGTCCCCCCAACCCTTTTCCCTTCCCCTCGTCCCCCAACCTCCCCTCTCCTTCCCTTCTCTTCCCTTTCCCTTCTCGCCCCTTCCCCTTCCCTCAGCTCCCCTCTTCCTCCTTCTCCCTCTCTTACCTTCCCTCCCCTCCTTCCTTCTCTTCCCCTCCCATTCCCCTTCCCTCTCTTACCTTCCTCCCCTCTCCCTCTCTTACCTTCCTCCCCTCCTTCCTCTCTCTTCCCTTCCTCCCCTACTTCCCCTCTCTCCCCCTCCCCCCTTCCTCTCACCCCCCTACCCCCCCTCCCGACCCTTTCGCCTCCAATCACACGTACAATTCCAACTCCGGCTTAACTTTGGCATTCCTTCCG
>NW_028234408.1:4010742-4020742 GCF_977035675.1 Penaeus japonicus | reverse complement strand
TTCTCTCTCTCTTCTCTTTTTTTTCTCGCATAAAAGAAAAGGTTGAATCTCGTTAAGACTTTGAGGGGCGAAAGAGAGAGAGAGAGAGAGAGAGAGAGAGAGAGAGAGAGAGAGAGAGAGAGAGAGAGAGAGAGAGAGAGAGAGAGAGAGAGAGAGAGAGAGAGAGAGAGAGAATGCGAAGGCGAGGGATAAACAAATAAGTGAATGAAAGAAAGAGAGAGCGAGAGCGAGAGCGAGAGAGAGAGAGAGAGAGAGAGAGAGAGAGAGAGAGAGAGAAAGAGAGAGAGAGAGAAAGATAGATGGATAGATAGAGAGAGAGACGGAGAGAGAGAGAATGAGAGCGAGAATGTGAGCTAAAGAGGGAACACATACCCAGCAAAAAAAGACAAAGATATACACCCACACAAACAAACAAGCAAACAAACACCCACATAACATCGCGCGTCCATCTCCCGCAGAAATCAAGACAAGATACAAACCTAAAAGGACCCCCCCCTATAAAAAAAAAGAAGAAGAAGAAGAAGAAGAAGAAGAAGAAGAAGAAGAAGAAGAAGAAGAGGAAGAAGAAGAAGGAAGAAGAAGAAGAAGAAGAAGAAGAAAGAAAGAAAGAAGAAGAAGAAGAAAGAAAAAAGAAGAAAGAAAGAAGAAGAAGAAAGAAGAAGAAGAAGAAAAAAGAAAGAAGAAGAAGAAAGAAAAAAGAAAGAAGAAGAAGAAGAAGAAGAAAGAAGAAGAAGAAGAAGAAGAAAGAAAAAAGAAAGAAGAAGAAGAAAGAAAAAAGAAGAAGAAGAAGAAGAAGAAGAAGAAAGAAGAAGAAAGAAAGAAGAAGAAAAAAGAAAAAAGAAGAAGAAGAAGAAAAAGAAGAAATAAGAAGAAGAAAGAAAGAAGAAGAAGAAAGAGAGAGAGAGAGAGAGAGGCCATTCCCTCTGGACATGGCCGAGGGAGTATCCTATGTTGACAGCGCGCGTCCTGGCGAAGGATCTCGGTCAAAGGACTCAGAGGACGGAACTCGAGCACCGGTCGAGATGAAACTCTCGTCTCGGAACTGACTCGTATTACTTCATTCTATCTTCGGCTTTTCTCTGTCTCTCTCTCTATTTTATCCCCTTTTCGTTCTGTCTGTTTCTATATTTTCTTTCTGGTTTTGTGTGTGTGTGTGTGTCTTCTGATATAAAATTCCCTACCTGTCTATTGGTCTGTATTTTTTTTTTCCTTGACTGCTACGTAGTTGCCACAATGCTTGGACAGAATAACACAAAAGAACGCATGTGAATACACATACATGAAACATACAAACACGTAAATGCACACTTGCATATATATATAGTGTGTGTGTGTGTGTGTGGGAGTGTGTATATGTGTATGTAGATATATATATAATATATATATATAAATATATATATATATATTATATATATATATATATGTATATTATATATATATATATATATATATATATATATAATATATATATATATGTATATGTATATATATATATATATATATAATATATATCTATATATATATATATATAATATATATATATATGTATATAAGTATGTATATTTATGTACATTTATGTACACATATATATGTATATGTATATATATATATATATATATATATATATATATATATATTATATATATATACATACACACACACACACACATGTACATCATACCATACATATATATATATATATAAATATATATATATTATATATATTGTATATATATGTATATGTATATATATATATATATATATATATATATATATATATGTATATATATGTATATGTATATATATATATATATATTATATATATATATATATAATATATATATATATATATATATATATGAATCACAAAAAACACAAACACATAACAGAATTAATAAAACACTGCCACAATATGTGACAGTGTTTTAATAATATATATATATATATATATATATATATATATATATATATATATATATATATATATATATATATATGTATATACACACACATGTACATTTTCAGTTATACCAAAACCAAATATAAAAAAGAACGAGTGAGCTCAGGTCTTCCCCAAACCCACCTATCGTCCCTTCCCCCCCTTTCTACCCTTCAAAACCACCCAACCAAATAAACCGAAAGGTTACACACACTCCCCTCCTCCTCCTCCCCCCCCCCAAAAAAAAAAGTATCCCCTAAAAAAAAGGAAAAAAAAGGAAAAAAAAGGAAAAAAAACCGACTCGGCAAACAACCCCGGACGTCCTACCTTGTCTCGTCCCTTCCTCTTGGTGGACGCCCTCTTCTTGGGGGACTTGCGCAGCGACGACTTGAAGGAGCCGCGGCGAGGCAGCTTGACGATCCACGACGGCGGAACGATGATGCTGGAGTGTAATCCTGCCGGAGAAAGAGAGAGAGAGACGGGATTAAAAGGAGGATAAGGATAAGCCAGATTTGCGGACGCAGGTGCTACGCCGGGCTTGTGTGCGCTGAGGCGAGCCCGCCTGTGTCAGCGTGTGTAACCTGTCAGCTGACTCGTGAGAGAATGCGCCAACGAGTGTTGACTCGATCTGAGCTTGGTCCTTACCCAACGCAGTGCCCAGCCACGTCAGTATCCGCCAGGTGACAGTGGAAGCTCACGAGTTTGGACGGGACTCGATATGCCGACCACGGGGATGTGAAGTCGACACGCTACCATTGAACTATCAGACGGCTTTTAAAAGGAGGGATTTTTAGACTCGTCAGGATATTGTTATGAATGAATAAACACACTTTTATTGTATGTCTGTACCGATTTATCTCTCTATCAATCCATCTGTCTCTATGGAACTGTTTATCTATATCTATCCTTCTATATTCATAATAAATAAACAACTGCAAACACATTAATCATTAGGGAGGAGTGATTATGATAATGATGATAATGATAATTACTATAATAATAAGACATATAAAAATAGTAAAAACAAATTGTTAACCATCACTTACGCTACAAAAACAATTACATGCATTAAACAAACGCAAAAAGAAAGAAAAGAAAAGAAAAGAAAGAAAAAAACACACAAAAAACAGAGCACCATAACAAACCTGCTATAATAATAATGATAAGGATAGTAAGTATCACCAATAATATTGATACTACACAATCAGCGTCACTAATACCGACTTCAGTTTAGTTCTTGAGTTACCACCTTGGCTAACTGCACAGGCATGGGCAAGCTTTGATAAGCTGATGTAGGGTCATGACATTGTTGATAAAACTGTATTACAAATTAAGGTAATAACATGATTATATTCTCTACTATACCAACTGTGAAAAGATATTTTATAGAAGGTTGTAATAGGATATCACATACGAATTTCGGATATAGCATAAGTACATCTTCTAGTACAGTTGATGATATGAAATAATTACGTAACTCTGCTAGGTGACCTAAAAGGCTGTATCACATGGCACGTTTATATTCTTCGTTGCAAAGTCTGCATTTAGTTTCTTCTACATTGCATTCTGAGCTGACCTGCCAATACATTTCGTATTCAAGTCTGATTCTTGCAGTCACAATATCACATTGTCTTGTTCTTGTCTTATACGACCCATAAATGACGACTACATATGAAACGTGGCTGTACATGACCGTAGACTTTTCCCACTAAGCTTATCCGAGTAAAACCTATTCCAAATTTCCAGCACCGATTAAAATAATAAACACGTCGCAGATTAAAAAAAAAATATTATAGGCTGCTTTACCTTTCATCTTGTCAACACCAAAGAAATATTGCCTCAATATCAGCGAAAACATTTATCAACAAAAACAATGTACCTATAATATATGTTATAAAAAATATATCACGATTATCTTTAAGATCTGTCACCAGTTATGATGAAAACTGACACTTTTGGTTGCCGGGGATAAGTCAAAAGTTAGGGAGTATCGACCCTCACCCAACACACACACACATACATACTGACACACACACACACACACACACACACACACACACACACACATACACTGAAACACACACACATACACTAACACACACACACACACACACACACACACTGACAAACACACACACACACACTGACACACACACACACACACAGACAAACACACACACACTGACACACACACACACATATAAGAGATATTTGCATATCCAGCACGTATACACATATACATAATCCCGCCCCCCTTTCCCCCTTTCAACAGTGCCAATCAGCCCTACTCGAGCGGGGACAGACCACCCCTGCCAAACATGGAATTCATCTGAGGTCCAACATTCATTCCACACGCCCGGATGGTCTCTACACGACCGCACCTTCTGCTCCCATGCACGAGGAAACAGGAGCAATCATGAGGTTGGATGCTTAATTTCCATCTAATGATTACATGGCATAGGAATGGAGTGGTTGGGGGGTGGGTGGGTTGGGGGTGGGGATGGGGTGGGGTGGGAGAATCGACAGAGGGATGGGAGGGTATGGTGGGGGGAGGGAGACCGGGAAATAAGGTTATAGGAATGTGAGAGAGATTTTTTTAAAATGTAAAAATATACGATATAAAAAATACAGACTAAATTAATAATTGGAAATAAGACTTTAATAAATGCAAACACGAACGAACGTACAACAGTTGCCCTACTTAAAAAAAAATAATAATAATAAAAACCAATTTTACAAAAAAAAAGCTAAAAAATGGACACTAAAAAGGACACCTACAGGACTCAACCCCTTCCTTCCCCTCCATCCCTCCCCCTCCCCCTACATCCTAACACCCTGGCCATTCCTAAGCGCGTAACCGCACATCCAAGCTATAACGCATAATAACCAAGCAATAACGACTAAGTGTCCGTCGCCTCAGCTTTAACTCGATCCATGTGGCTCCCGAGGTACGGCCAGAACCCGTGAATAATATACAGTGGAAGCTTCTGCCGGCCGCTCTGGAGGTGCTGACCCCCCTACCCCCTACCCCCTACCCCCCGCCCCCCATATCCTCTACTCCCTCGATCTTGCAATAGCCATCAGCAGCATTATCATTCTGTAATTACTATTATTATCATTATTATCATTATTGTCATTTTCCTCATTAGAATATATATATTTCATTTCTCATTATTGTCATGTTCATCATTAGAATATGTATGTTTTCTTCTTATCATTATTAATACCATTATTATCACATTATCATAATCATCATCATTCTTATCATCACCACTACTACAATCCTTCGTTATTTTAATTATCAACTTTAATGCTACTAGTATCATCATTACATTTACAATTCTCATTTTCATTATTAGTATTGCTATAATCAACATCCCTATCATTATTATGGATATCATCACATTTCTTTACAGATCAGGGAAGGGGGAAGATTTTATAGACGTGAAACTACTTTACTTGTGGATTGTGGAAAGTGTGAAGGATTTTAGGGAATCATGTGAAGGATTTTTGGGTATCATGTGATAGAAAACTACTGTAAAAAAAAAATGGTTTCACTTTGAGACGCCGTAATACAATTTTGGAATAAAACGTATGCCATGTTCTGATATTCACGTGTGCGCACGTAAGTATATACATGTGTGTGAGTGTGTGTGCATCTGCGTACGGTATGTATGTATATTATGAACGTACCGGCAGACAGGCAGACAGACAGGCAGGCAGGCAGGCAGGCATAATTTTTTTCTTTTTCCAAAGGGGTAACTTTTTGTTTCTACTATGGCCAGCTAGTTCATTTAATTTACGTATATACAGATTGGCTTCTTATCATAAACAAATATCTTGATCAATCATATACCGTCTCTTGGTCTCTTCATTCTACATGATCTGATAGATGTGAAATATTTTTTTTTTTCAGCTATAAATAAGATTGCAAAAATGCAACAAAACGGTGCAGGGGGAATAGTTGCGTAATGTGAGGCAAGCGGGCCAGAAAACTGAATTGTTATTTGAAGCTGACTGAAAATGCTTGGAAAAAAAACAACACTACATGGGAAACAATAGACTCCAAAAGTCTATTGTTGTTTTAATCCACGGCAGTTTTAAAGATGCCCCTTTCCTCCCTTTTTCCTCCCTCCCCCCTTTCTCTCTCCTCTTCTCTCTCTTCTCTCTCTCTCTCTCTCCTCTCTCCTTTTTCGTTTTTAAATCCCAAAAAAAGCTAAAAAAAAAAACCAAAAAATAAAAAAAAAAACAATCTCTCTCTCTCTCTTTCCCCCTAAACCCAAAAAAAAAGCAAAATAAAAACAAAAAAAAATAAGGAGGGCGGTGTGACTAAGACAACCAAATGAAAGCAAAGGCTACGCTCGACACTAAAGTAGAACTAACGACTTCAAAGTCACGAGGAGCAGACAAAGCGCAGCTCATTACGCCTGGACACCAAGAGCCAGAAAATGTATTTGGCCTCGTGAATGCTGCCGAAGGAACTTGTTGGACTGTCGATTTGTGAGTTGCAGAACACACCAATGAATACTTTCACGTACGTCTAGTTGGCACACAGTCGCGCTCTGGCAGTTATGTATAAAGCTGAAACTAGTTTACAGACAGACATACATATACGTGCACACTCACATGTGTACAAACAAACACACATACATATACATTTTTTTTTTTTTTTTTTTTTTACAAAACTGGTGTGACAATATCTGTATTGAAAACTAGTTGTATCAATTCACATATACCCATCTATATATATGTAATGAAGTATTACCAAGAAATATTTATTTTGTAATGATAAAAAGGAAGAGATCTGTGTTTACATAAACTTCTGGAGTGGAAATGACGGTGTATCAGCCTTTAGTTATTGTAATGAACACCGAAGTCACTGAACCAAAGGGAATCATAATATCAAAAACCATTTATATGATCTCCCAAACATTTCAACAAAATAAACTATTATTCGACTAACTGAGTGGCGCCCCTAAATCAATTCGAACTCATCAGGACACCGGAACAAAAGTCTACGGATAATTCCAGCCACATTTAACTAGCTATATTGCATACATGATTGTCAGGTAATATGTTAACGAAATGGCCAGGATTTTCAATAGGTTCATAAAAAAACTCATAAACACACAAAAAACCCTAATGTATATGTATTAAGTATATCCCCTATACTATACATTGTGGCGTGGTACAGCGTGCGTGGCATGTATGTATAATGTAAATACACATATTTATTATTTTATATCATTATGAATAATTATATATTTAATAATATATATATTAAAATATAATACAAAAGGGGTTATATCAACATCTACATCTACTACATACCACACAAAACCACACACACACACAAATACACACACACACACACCCCCACACACACACAAAAACACACACAACCAACAACACACAAAATATTTTATATTTATATATATTTTAATATAATTATATATTTTTTTTTTTTTTTTTACATACATCCCCATATATATAAAAAAATATATATAAAAATAATATAAAAAAGAATTTTATAAAATATATATAAATATTTTATATTTTTTAATATAATATAAATATTAAATAATATATAAATATAAATATATTTTTAATAATTAATAGAAATTTAAAAAATTATATATTTTTATATATATATATATAATATATATATTTAATATATATAAATAAAAAAATATATTTTCTTCCCCGCTAAAAAGCACTTTTCAAAACAAAAAACCATTCTTTTTAAAACCCACAAAAAAGAACTGTATTTTTTCCATTTCCCAAAAAAAATTCTACAAGCAACCCCTTCAAATTTGGCGATGGGCATTTCACAAAACTGATATTTTCACTGATATGAATATCAGAGGGGTAAATATGTACCACCCCTTTGCATTTCAAATTTAAATCGTGGAGGTGGTTGCGTCACACTCTTTACTATCACTCGTCACCTCTCTCTCTTAAGTTTATATATTTATAAAAATATAAAAAAAATTATATTTAATATATATTATAATATAATTTAATAATATTTTTGTATTTTATATTTATGTTATTAATTATATTATTAAAATTTATATATATAATAATTTATTTTTTTTAAATATTTTTATATAAAAATTTATAATAAAATAATATTATTAATAAAATAATATTTTAAATATAAAAATAATATTTATATATATATAAATTATAATATTTTATATATTATATATATAAATATTTTTTAATATAATATATTATATAAAATTAAATTTTTTATATAAATATTTAAAACACAAACACAAAAACCCCCAACACATCATACAACATCATCAAAGAAGAAATCGTCAAATAAACAAAATCTTTAAAGAGGTCAAATCAACAAGAAAAGAGGAGAGAAGAGAGAGGGAGAGAGAGAGAGGGGAGAGAGAGAGGGGGAGAAAGAAGAGAGAGGGGGCAAAAACCAAAAAAGCCTAATCTTTTTTCCCCTTCGGCCTGGGTTTTAGAATTACCCCCAAGGCCCGGGAAAATCCCAGAGCTGGGTCAGGTGGACCATTTTCCTGCGGGACTCGTGGGCGTGAAGGGCGTATGGAGGATTACTCAAGGACACGAGTCCTATCTATTCCCGAAGAGTCTGCGATCGCAATCTCTCTCTCTCGCTCTGTCTCTCTCTCTGGCTCTCGCTATGGATCTCTTTCTCTTTCTCTTTCTCTTTCTCTTTCTCTTTCTCTCTCTCTCTCTCTCTCGCTCTCTCTCTTCTCCCCCTTCTTCTTCTTCTCCTCTCTCTTTTCTCTCTCTCTCTTCCTCTCTCCCTCCTCTCTCTTCTCTCTTCTCTCTTCTCTCCTTTCTCTTCTCTCCCTCCTCTCTCGCTCTTTTTCATTCTTTCTCTCGTTCTCTGTCTCTCTGTTCTCTTTTCAAATCTTTTTCTAAATATCTCTCTCTCTTCTCTCCTCTCTCTCTCTCCCCCTCTCTCCCTCCTCCCTCCTTCTCTCTCTCTCTCTCTCTTTCTCTTCTCTCTCCTCCCTTTTTTCCTCCTCTTCCTTTTCTCTCCTCCCCTCCCCTCGTTCTCTTTCTCTCTCCTCTCTCTCTCCTCTCTCTCTCTCTTATATCTCTTTTTTCCTTTTTTCTCTTTTCTTTTTCTCTCTCTTTCTCTCTTCTTCTTTTTCTTTTCTCTCTTTTTCTCTCTCTCTCTTTCCCTTCTTTCTTTTTCCTCCTCTCTTTGGTCTCTCTCCGTTTTCTCCTTCTTTTCTTTTTTCCTCTCTCTCTCTCTCTCTCGTTTTCTCTCTCTTGTTCTCTCTTTTCTCTCTCTCTCTCCCTCGCTCAGTCTCTCTCGCTCTCTCTTCCCTCTTTCTCTCTCTCTCTTTCTCTTCTCCGTTTTCTCTCGCTCTCTCTCTCTCTGGTTCTCTCCTTCTTTTCCGTTCTCTCTCTCGCTCTCTTTTTCTCTTTTCTCTCTCTTTTCTTTTTCTCAATTCTCCTCTCATTCTCCCCCATTCTCTTTTTTTTCTTTCCTGAACTCTATTTGTCTGTATGTTTCTTTTCCATCTTCTCTTTTTCCTGACGTTGACGGCCATGTCTCTGTCTTTATCTGTTTCTCTGCGTCCTCCCCCCCCTCTCTCAATTACCATGACACTATCCCTATCTCTGTCTTTTCTGTCTGCCTGTGTGTGTGTGTGAGTGTGTGAGTGTGTGAGTGTGTGAGTGTGTGTGTGTGTGTGTGTGTGTGTGTGTGTGTGTGTGTGTGTGTGTGTTGGGGTGTTTTTTGGGGGGTTTGTGGGTGGTTGTGGTGTTTTTTGGTGTGTTTTTGGTGTGTGTGGTGGTGGTGTGGTGTGTGTGTGTGTTTTGTGGTGTGTTGTGTGGTATTGAGTGTGTTGTTGTGTTTGTTGTGGTGTTGTTTTGTGTGTGTTTTTTGGGTTGTGGTGTGTGGTTTTTGTCATTTCTGTCTGTTTCCCCGTCTTATTCCAGAAATACATTTACGGCGTGGTGCCAATGAATTTGTGTTAGCAGATTTCCCAGAAGTTTGTGACCTCATCCCATTTTCATTTTTTTTCGTTTCGTGAACAACATTTACAACTAATGTTTATC
>NW_028234408.1:4008611-4010642 GCF_977035675.1 Penaeus japonicus | reverse complement strand
AATACATGCATACATACATACATACACACACATAAATAATGTAACACCCCCCCTAGGCACACACACAAAAATAAAAAAGCCTGTTTGATAAACTTTGACCAAAATTCGACAATTAATCGGGCCCTAGAATCCCAAGGACTGAACAAAATATATTTAGGAAAAGAAAGAAAAGAAAAGAAAAGAAAAGAAGAGAAACAAAGAGAGAAAAAATATGTACCCGCACCTTCACTTCATTCCCCTCCCTTCTTCCCTCCTTCTCCCTCCCCAGCATCCTACCCCCCTCCCCTCCCCCCCTCCTCGCATCGGCAGGCATACATGACCTTCATCTGTTTCTCCTGAACACTTCCTTGACCTTATCCGCGTTGCTTGATCACTTTCTTGACCTTTTTTCCCCCCCCCCCCCCCCGAAGGATATTGCCGAAGGAAACCAAGAGCCCATTCTTTCCCGGTCTCGCCCAGAGAAAATTTGCATGACAAGGGCTTCAATACGACGCCCACGCGCCCGCCGGGACACAAGGGTCGCTTGCTCTTCAAGGTGATAGCGGATCAGAAAAAAAAGGAAAAAGAAAAGAGAGAGAGAGAGAGAGAGAGAGAGAGAGAGAGAGAGAGAGAGAGAGAGAGAGAGAGAGAGAGAGAGAGAGAGAGAGAAGGGAGAGAGAAAGGAGGGAGAGAGAGATATTGAGAGAGAGAGAGAGAGAAAGAAGGGAGAGAGAGATATTGAGAGAGAGAGAGAGAAAGAAGGGAGAGAGAGAGATTGAGAGAGAGAGAGAGAGAGAGAGAGAGAGAGAGGGAGAGAGAGAGAGAGAGAGAGAGAGAGAGAGAGAGAGAGAGAGAGAGAGAGAGAGAGAGAGAGAGAGAGAGAGAGAGAGAGAGAGAGAGAGAGAGAGAGAGAGAGAGAGAGAGAGAGAGAGAGAGATTGAGGGAGAGAGAAAGAAGGGTGAGAGAGATTGAGAGAGAGAAAGAAGGGAGAGAGAGATTGAGAGAGAGGGAGAGGGAAGGAGAGAGGGAGGGAGAGGGAAGGATGGAGAGAAGAAGAGAGAGAGAAAGGGAGAACCCGCCTTACAGAGCTTCATTTTTATCGAACTGTTTACTGCTGCATACTGCAAGTGAGTCCCAGAGCCAATGCATCGTCTGTATCGGACATGCCAACAAGTCTTGAACATGCACAAGACCTGTCGAAAAGATGTCACAGCTAGCTGGTCAAGCTTCCGAACGCAGAAAGGGAGGGAGGGAGGGAGGGAGGGAGAGAGGAAGGGAGGAAGGGAGGGAGAGAGGGAGGGTGGGAGGGAGGGAAAGAGAGAGGGAGGAAGGGTGGGAGGGAGAGAGGAGAAATGGAAAGTAAATGAGAAAGAGATAGATAGAAAGATAAAGAGAGAGAGAATGGGAGGGCTAGAGAGAGAGAGAAAGAGAAAGAGATATAAAGAGAGAGTGAGAAAGAGAAAGAGCGAGAGAGAAAGAGAGAGAACGAAAGAGAGAGAGAGAGAGAAAAAAAAAGAGAGAGAGAGAGAGAGAGAGATAAAGAGAGATAAAGAGAGAGAGAGAGATAGAAAGAGAGAGAGAGAGAGATAAAGAGAGTGAGAAAGAGAAAGAGCGAGAGAGAGAGAAAGAAAGAGAGAAAGAGCGAGAGCGAGAGAGAGAGAGAGAGAGAGAGAGAGAAAAAAAAGAGAGATAGAGAGAGAGAGAGAGAGAAAGATAGAAAGAGAGAGAGAGAGAGACAGACAGACAGACATATTCACCCGGCCAAAGCAGGACCGATACCACGTTACATATAACTTCTTCCATAACTTCTACACGCGGAGAAAACTTCTGACAAGTCGTTTAGCAGTTGAGACGTAGCTGGGGGAAAATATTTGATTCTGCGCTCTATCCCGCCTCGTCCAGTGTTTCGGAAAGAGGATAAAAGGCAAACATTTGAAGAAAGGGATAGTGAGTGGGGGAGAAGGAGAAGGAGAAGGGGAAGGAGAAGGAGAAGAAAAAGAGGAGGGTGAAGGAGGGGGAAAAGGGAAAGGAGAGGGTGAGGGAGGGAGAAAA
>NW_028234408.1:3993611-4003611 GCF_977035675.1 Penaeus japonicus | reverse complement strand
GTGTGTGGGGGGGGGGGTATCTCTCTCACTCTTTCTTTTCTTTCTTTCTTTCTTTCTTTCTTTCTTTCTCTCTCTCTCTATATATATATGTATGTATACAAATATATATCTTGATTTCTCTCACTCTCTCCTTCTCTCTTTAAATATTCCTCTCACTAAGACCACTTCCTTTCGTACTCACTTAGCACTCCTACCCCCCCACCCCACCCCCCCAAAAAAAAAAATCGGAAAAAAACGAACTGTACAAAAGCAATCCATTAATTGCAAAGCCTCTGGAGTGAAAGCATTTGCAAAATTCATGTCATATCTATTTGTGCGTTTGTGCCATCGTTAATTTAATTCACATCTCTATTACCCGCGTCAATGATAGAGAGAGAGAGGCGGAAAAATGGAACAAGAGGAAATATATTCAGAATTATCAGATGAACAAAAGAAAAGAGAAAACAAGAGAAAAAGCGGAAACTACTATATTCGGAAAAAACATTATATATATATATATATATATATATATATATATATATATATATATATATATATATACATATATATATCCCTCCCCGCCCCCTAGGTGTCTTCTCTGTCTTCCTTCCTCTCCCCTCTTCCCTCTTTCTTCCATCTTCTCTTCCTCTCCCTCCCTTCCCCTTCCTCTTCCCTCTTCCCTTCTCCTCCCCCTTTCCCTTTCTTTCTCCTCCTCCCTTCCTCTCCCACCCTTACCATTCCCTTACCTTACGTCTTCCCCTCCCTTTAAATCCCCCCCCCCCGCCTCCCTCCTCCACTCCCCTCTCCCCCCCCCCTCTCACTACCTCATAAGAGCAACCTGGATGTAAATATCTTTTCTTCGTTAGAGTTGAACACCACTTACACCGCTTCCGGTTTGCAATTGACCTGCAGTGATAGGGAATCGAAGGAAAACAAAAGACTATCAACTGCTTAAAAAAAAGCAATCCGAATTAAAATTACCATCGCGATATCGTCCTATCAACTCGCAGGTTGATTGCTAATTGCTCATTACTACTAATATAAAACGGTCATAAATATGGAAATTTGATATTGCACGCATGCACGCGCGCGAACAAACATACAGACACCCACACCCACACGCGCATATTGCTTGCAGATTGAATTGAACGCCCACACAGACACGCGATACATGTTATATTACTGTCAGCTGTTTATATTACATAACCAGCTGACCGTGGGGTAATGCAAGACCCCTTTCTTACATATATACATACATTGAGAGAGAGAGAGAGAGAGAGAGAGAGAGAGAGAGAGAGAGAGAGAGAGAGGGAGGGAGAGGAGAGTAGAGGAGAGTAGAGGAGAGAGAGAGAGAGAGAGAGAGAGAGAGAGAGAGAGAGAGAGAGAGAGAGAGAGAGAGAGAGAGGAGAGGAGAGGAGAGGAGAGGAGAGGAGAGGAGAGGAGAGGAGAGGAGAGGAGAGGAGAGGAGAGGAGAGGAGAGTGTAAGGCACTGGTATCGATATTATGTGACATAAGACATTGATCATGTATGACTACTTAATTCAATGCAATATCGATGGTAGTGTGTCTTGACCTGACGCATCCTGCTTCCTGTGTTCGTTTCCGCCTCGGAACACAAGCTTTTCTAGGCAGCTGTATTTGTTAACGGAAGCCCCGAGGCGAAGAAAGTGACTAAAGATTTGTACTTAAGGACATGTAAGGATCACACAGAGACAGATCAGGACAGAGAGGTCAGACAGACAGACTAGAGCGAACCGCTCTGACCTCTGGCCTTCGGCCAGGGTCTAGTGTAATTAACAGTCCACAATAAAGACCATGGCACGTGAACGTCTGTCTGATTATCCACCGACCTACAACCAGGGCATCGAGTGGTGATAACAACTGCTCGCAGTGGTGGGTTACAAACTGGTGCCAGCCGGCGGGTTACAACTAGTGCCAGTAGGTGGCTTACAAACTTGTGGCACTGGTGGGTTACAACTGGTGGCACCGGCAACAGAGAGGGGTTACAAACTGGTGGCACTGGTGGTTTACATTGGTGGCACCGGAAACACAGGTGGTTTACATTGGTGGCCAGGCGGTGGATACCACGATTTTGCTGGTATCGGACTCACAACTCCGAAGAAGCCGCTACGACTGAAGCTACCATAGATATCGAGAAGAAAATGGAGAAATTACGCCGAAGTTCCCGCCCGCCGCCCACTCCGCAGTAAGAAGTTTGCCCACCCGCCCACACCACAGTAAGAACTTCTCCCGCCCGCCCGCCCTGTTCTACCTGTCCTGACAAACACCGCCGCCCATAGCAGCCGACCTGTCCGTGCTAAGTAACTTCCTGCACGTCGACACCCATCTTTCATGGCAACCCAAGACTGCCCACCGCGGATTTTGGGCTTAACACGAGCGCCCCAACTCCCAGGTCACGAAGTCTCTGACACGAGCAGAAAAGGCCACAGATGAGAAGTCAAAAGGACCACCACACCGATCCGAGATACGACCGACCTACGACCCGCCTGCAGACGCCCATCTACATGTTGACATCGTGACATCAAAAAATCCCGTAAGTTAGAGAAACCCAGGCTCTTTTTATTTTGTTAGGTTTCGTTAGATTTCGTTAGGATTTAGGAATTTTCTATGCTGTGATTTTTTCTCGTGATTGTATCTCTATGCTGTGATTTTTTTTCTCGTGATTGTACCTCTGTTTTTCTTTTGTGAAACACCTGCGCGGGAGTGTGATTCCGCAGGACTTCCATCCTCTTCCCTCCCTTACGCTTAGGTGTGAACGAAAGTCCTCAGTCACTCCCCTCCCCGTCTTCCCTTGTTTCCTCGTCTCATCTCGCCTTGATGACCCCGTTATAACGGCCTCTCTGACGGCCTACTGAATTTCTTTCTTATTTTATGTGAATAATGGCTTGAATATTCTGAAGTTCTGTTCTGTATTCTGAAGTTCTGACCATCAGATATTTTTATATGTATTGTTTCTTCGCTTAGTTCTTCGCACGTGCCGATATTTCAGACCCTCCCCTTCATGACCTGACCGTGTGAAAAGGCAGTGTCAATGTTTTGCTTCCCTTTTTGTCGTGAAACAACCCTTCTTGTTTTATATTTATATTTTCATTATTCGGACAAGGTAATTTGGAGAATTTTTCTGGCTTTACTCTCCAAAATATTTGTTCTGAAAGTGAACCCTTACAAGATTTTACATGTTCGATTACGATTATCGAAAGGGCCGATATCGTATTTAGACTATGTAAATTCTTGACAGCTTTTCACTTTCATTCCGAATCTGTACTGGCGATGAGTGTTGCCTGATTCCTATATTCTGTTATTTTTGTACTTCTTTCATCGACACCTGCTATTTCTACTCGTATTTTGCAACTTCGGACAATATATTCTGGAGATATTTTATTGACTGTTAATCTCCGAATAATTGTTTTGGAAGTGAACCCTTGAAGGATTTTCCATGCTTGATTACAATTATCGAAGCGGACACGATATTGTATTAGGCTGTAAATTCTTTAGCTTTCACTTTCATTCCGAATCTGTACTGGCGATGAGTGTTGCCTGATTCCTATTTTCTGTTATTTTTGTACTTTCTTTCATCGACACGTGCTATTGCTATTCGTATTTTTCTGCATCTTGCAACTTCGGATAATGTATTCTGGAGACATTTTATTGACTGTTCCTCTCCAAAATATTTGTTTTGTAAGTGAACCTTTGAAAGATTTTCCATACTTAATTGCAATTATCGGAGGAGAAGCGATATTGTATTTAAAACATGTAATTTCTTAATAGTCTTTACTTTCCCTCCGAATCTGTGCTGATGATCAGTATTGCCAATTTTTATCTATCAATTTATCTTTCACCGCTCGTTAAAATACGCCTCTTGTTATTTTTCTCGTCGACAAGTGCTATTCATGTTTGTATTTTCTCTGTATCTTGTAAACCTTATCTCTTGAGCTTGCACATATTACTTAGTTTCGATTCTTCTTTTGTATGTTCTCTCTTGGCAGTTGCAAAGTGTTATTATTGTTGTTTGAGGCATCTGTAAGCCGTGCAGGGCGCACGCATGTCATTTTTGTAGCCATGCAAGACGCATGAGGCATCTGTAAGCCGTGCAGGGCGCACGCATGTCATTTTTGTAGCCATGCAAGACGCATGAGGCATCTGTAAGCCGTGCAGGGCGCACGCATGTCATTTTTGTAGCCATGCAAGACGCATGAGGCATCTGTAAGCCGTGCAGGGCGCACGCATGTCATTTTGTAGCCATGCAAGACGCATGAGGCATCTGTAAGCCGTGCAGGGCGCACGCATGTCATTTAGGTAGCCATGCAAAACGCATGAGGCATCAGTAAGCCGTGCAGGGCGCACGCATGTCATTTTGGTAGCCATGCAAGACGCATGAGGCATCTGTAAGCCGTGCAGGGCGCACGCATGTCATTTTTGTAGCCATGCAAGACGCATGAGGCATCTGTAAGCCGTGCAGGGCGCATGCATGTCATTTTTGTAGCCATGCAAGACGCATGAGGCATCTGTAAGCCGTGCAGGGCGCACGCATGTCATTTTTGTAGCCATGCAAGACGCATGAGGCATCTGTAAGCCGTGCAGGGCGCACGCATGTCATTTTTGTAGCCATGCAAGACGCATGAGGCATCTGTAAGCCGTGCAGGGCGCACGCATGTCATTTTTGTAGCCATGCAAGACGCATGAGGCATCTGTAAGCCGTGCAGGGCGCACGCATGTCATTTTGTAGCCATGCAAGACGCATGAGGCATCTGTAAGCCGTGCAGGGCGCACGCATGTCATTTTGTAGCCATGCAAGACGCATGAGGCATCTGTAAGCCGTGCAGGGCGCACGCATGTCATTTAGGTAGCCATGCAAAACGCATGAGGCATCAGTAAGCCGTGCAGGGCGCACGCATATCATTTTTGTAGCCATGCAAGACGCATGAGGCATCTGTAAGCCGTGCAGGGCGCACGCATGTCATTTAGGTAGCCATGCAAAACGCATGAGGCATCAGTAAGCCGTGCAGGGCGCACGCATATCATTTTTGTAGCCATGCAGGACGCATGAGGCATCAGTAAGCCGTGCAAGGAGCACGCAGGTTTTTATGTGGTACCCCCCCCCCCTCCCAGCGGACGAAAAGTTTCCCGCACGTTTGATATATATGTAACCCCCCCCCCTCCCCCCTGTATAGCTACTGTGTTGTGTTGGTGCATGTTTTCACCAAGGTAGAACGGTGGTTGAGTTGTACAGTGTTTGGGTGCATGGCAAAGTCAGCCCGACTGCACCTTTGGGATACAGGGCATCGTGCCAGTTACGCCTGACCACCGTAACTAGCTCGCCTGTTATCCACAAGTCGCAAGGGTGTTGAATTGTTTGCCCCAGAGGGTAGCCACTGTCCGACTCCCACCCTCGGTGCACTGACACCACCAGTCGTTATACAAAAGATTTTTTTTATGTATGTATTCTCCAATGCACTGCCACCTTTCAAGTACTGTATCTCATGAAGTCATAGTGAGATTTTGTTCTGGGATAAGCTGATCCTACCACACTTTTATGAAACCTTTTTCTATGTGTTCTTTTTGTAATTTGCAAGTTCTTCTGGCCTATGCTCACTCGAGTCGTTTCCTAATTTCACTGATTATGCAAGCTTGTCATGTTATGTTATAACTCTCCCCTCATTTCGCTTAAGCAATCACACCTTTGCTTTAATTACTTTCTCACACATAATGTTTTTCTATACTCACAGCCAAATTGTATTTCTGTATGTATTGTATTCTTGTATTTTTCCTGATATATGTGTATGTTTTTGGAGCCATCTCTTAGGGCCCACCTGTTCACTGCAGTCACCCATTTTATGTTGTCATGAGGCCAGTCTTAGTGCCTACTCTTACACTGCAGTTATTGAATCGTTTCTCGTACAATACATGTTACATGCTTTCTAGGGCCACTGATTAGTGCCCATTGGTGCCGCTGCGCCGGCCAATGAATTTGATAGTGTTTTAGCTTATGGTTGAATGTCACAGCTACCTGCGAAGTCTGGTGCAGATAGCCTCCAATGACCAGGAGCCCACTTATAGGGTGGAGACATTGATTTTAGCTAGATCGTAGTAGTTAAAGCCTGGTTATTTCTCTAGCTAAGATACGACGGGGGCCGTCTAGTAGCGTGGTCCGAGCGATGTAAGGCACTGGTATCGATATTATGTGACATAAGACATTGATCATGTATGACTACTTAATTCAATGCAATATCGATGGTAGTGTGTCTTGACCTGACGCATCCTGCTTCCTGTGTTCGTTTCCGCCTCGGAACACAAGCTTTTCTAGGCAGCTGTATTTGTTAACGGAAGCCCCGAGGCGAAGAAAGTGACTAAAGATTTGTACTTAAGGACATGTAAGGATCACACAGAGACAGATCAGGACAGAGAGGTCAGACAGACAGACTAGAGCGAACCGCTCTGACCTCTGGCCTTCGGCCAGGGTCTAGTGTAATTAACAGTCCACAATAAAGACCATGGCACGTGAACGTCTGTCTGATTATCCACCGACCTACAACCAGGGCATCGAGTGGTGATAACAACTGCTCGCAGTGGTGGGTTACAAACTGGTGCCAGCCGGCGGGTTACAACTAGTGCCAGTAGGTGGCTTACAAACTTGTGGCACTGGTGGGTTACAACTGGTGGCACCGGCAACAGAGAGGGGTTACAAACTGGTGGCACTGGTGGTTTACAGAGAGGAGAGGAGAGGAGAGGAGAGGAGAGAAAGAGAGAGAGAGAGAACGAGAGCGAGAAAGAGAGAGAGAACGAGAGAGAGAGAGAGAGAGAACGGGCGAGCACGTACCTGATTGCCTCTACTGAACGTGTATATATCTATCAAGAGCACACCGCGCCCAGAGCAATTACCTATCCGAAGCAGTGAATAAACTGACATATCCCCCGGACAAACCACTTTTGCCTCTAGCAACACGGATCAACATATGTGGGCTGTCTCAACATGCATCCTCCATTGACGTTTTAGGCGCTTTGCTATTGCACATTGAAAGCAAACCGCACCATTTAGCATAAGTGAATACTATCAACATTAACCTCCTGTTATAAGACCATTGAGAACAACAATCCGGTATCAAGAGATATTCAGACACGTTCAGACACGTTATCTTGAATAGCAACAGTCTGGCATTAAGAGATGTTAAGGCGGATTGCACGGGCGGATTGCACGGTGTAGGAAACAGGTGGTATGGGACTCGGGAATCAAGAACTCCTATTATTAAGAGGAAGAAGTGGGACTGCAAAGGATATTCGGGTTGCCAGCTGAGAGGAAGAGATTGTCCGCGCCCAAAGAGGATCTTAGGCTCACGCAACATGTGGAATTACGAGCGATTACGAGGTAAGTATCGTCAGATTCAGACTGGTGGGGTATTTGGGATCCTGCGGTGTCGACGGCGGTTGAGGGATGTGAACTAGGAGGTCCTTTAATAACCACGACGGTTAAGGGATGTGAACTAGGAGGTCCTTTAATAACCACGACGACAGCAGAGGGATGTGAACAAGGAAGTCTCTCCCACCGACGACGGTAGAGAGATGTGAACTAGGAGGTCTCTCCCACCGACGACGGCAAAGGGATGTGAACGAGCAAGTCCCTCTCTCCGTCGGCGTCAGGTGGATGTGAACGAGCAAGTCCCTCTCTCCGTCGGCGTCAGGTGGATGTGAACAAGGAAGGCTCTCCCACCGACGACGGCAGAGGGATGTGAACAAGGAAGTCTCTCCCACCAACGACGGCAAAGGGATGTGAACGAGCAAGTCTCTCCCACCGACGACGGCAAAGTTATGTGAACGAGCAAGTCCCTCTCTCCGTCGGTGTCAGGTGGATGTGAACAAGGAAGTCCCTCCCACCGACGACGGCAAAGGGATGTGAACGAGCAAGTCCCTCTCTCCGTCGGCGTCAGGTGGATGTGAACAAGGAAGTCCCTCCCAACGACGACAGCAAAGGGATGTGAACGAGCAAGTCCCTCTCTCCATCGGTATCAGGTGGATGTGAACAAGGAAAACCCTCCACCGACGACGGCAAAAGGGATGTGAACTAGCAAGTCCCTCTCTCCATCGGCGTCAGGTGGATGTGAACAAGGAAAACCCTCCACCGACGACGGCAAAAGGGATGTGAACTAGCAAGTCCCTCTCTCCATCGGCGTCAGGTGGATGTGAACAAGGAAAACCCTCCACCAACAACAACAAAGAGACGTGAACTCGCGCCAATCCCTCACCCACCTGCCTCCTAGCTGAGCGCGGACGGCGTTTGTCACCTGACCTACATTATCTATTTCACATCCTGACGAAGTAAATCACATAAGGGGTTATCGCGCGCGCAGAATGCAGTGTTGCCGGGCACATAAAAACCCCCGTTCTGTCCGTAGGCTTAGCTGTTTCGCAAACGGGCCTCGATTATGCCGGCGAAGGACGAAGGAAACAAGAAATAGGACAGGCGTAAAATTCTGAGAAATGCGACTTAGACGGCGGGTATGGGGTGGGAGAGGGGGTGGGTGGGGGGAGGGGGAGGAGAGATGTGCTGTTCTCTGGCGCTAGGAATAAATACAAACTACTTTCAAAGGGATAACAGGGGAGGGAGGGAGGGAGGGAGGGAGGGAGAGAGAGAGAGAGAGATGTGAGAGGAGAGTCAGTAGAGAGAGAGAGAGAGAGAGAGAGAGAGAGAGAGAGAGAGAGAGAGAGAGAGAGAGAGAGAGAGAGAGAGAGAGAGAGAGAGAGAGAGAGAGAGAGAGAGAGAGAGAGAGAGAATGAGAGAATGAGAAAAAGAGAAAGAGAGTGAGAAAAAGAGAAAAAAGTGAGAAACAAAAGAGAGAGTGAAACAAAGTGAGAAAAAAGAGAAAAAAAGAAATAAAGAAAGAGAAAGAAAGAACAAAAAAGAAAGAGAGAGAGAGAGAACATCACAGTCTATATCCTTGGCACTCACTCGCAGCAAAGATCGTGCGTGCGTTCCCCCTGCCTAACCGAAGGAGGAACTAAACTCCTCTGCAATATTCATCCCCAATCGAGAATATCGGCAAATCGGATGATGAATGAAGACAAAACGTCAACGACCAAACAAAAGGATGAATCCAACGGAGAAAAAAATATATATATATTCATAACAAAGAGAAAAAAATGAAAAAATAAATAAAAAATAAATAAAGCAAGCACACAGGAAGAGCAAAGGACAAGCGGAGAGCAACACCAACGCGCACTGACTTGAGGTAATGGAACTTGAAAGCAAATATGGCACCAGCAGAACGTGCAGGGGGTAGGGGGTAGGGAGTAGGGGGGATAGGGGGTAGGGAGTAGGGGGGATAGGTGGCGGGAGATGGAGGAGGTGGAGGATATGCAAAGGTCATGGAGGGGGGGGGGGGATATGGATGAGAGAGGGGAATATAGAAGAAAGAAGAGGGGGGAAGAGGTGGAAGAGGAGAAGAATGTAAGATATTGAGAGTGAGAGAGGGAGAGAGAGAGAGAGGAAGAGGAAGAGGGAGAGGAAGAGGAAGAGAGAGAGAGGAAAAGAGAGAGAGAGAGAGAGAGAGAGAGAGAGAGAGAGAGAGAAAGAGAGAGAGAGAATATGAATAGAACATAATATATATACATAGTGAGAGAAATATCCAACAAAAACACACAGAACCAAGAAGGACCAACAAAAAGAATTTTAAAAAATCGAAATGAAAGAAAAAAAAAAGAAAAGAAAAAAAAAAAAAACACGCAGAAGACGGACAGGAGAAACACAGTCAACCGGACAGCCACAGCCAAGAAGTGATCAATCACAAGCAGGAAGGTGAAGCCAAGGAAATAAAAAAAGGAGAAAAAGTCAAACCTTTGAGACGTTGCGCGCCGCCAGAAATAGACCGACGGACACAGATTAGTACAGATGGGATAAATCCTTGCGGGGGGGGGGGGATAGGGAGAGGAAGGGTGGATGGAAGGAGAGAGGGGGGCAGGAGGTAGGAGGGAGAAGGAGGAGAAGGAGAAGGAGGAGGAGGAGGGGGAG
>NW_028234408.1:3976111-3986111 GCF_977035675.1 Penaeus japonicus | reverse complement strand
GCCCGTCCCTTAACTTACCTCCTGAGACAAGGCGCTCTTCCTGCACTGTGCTCCTTCGTGCCTCTCTTTTCTTGGGCTCCAATCGCTCACGCTTTTGTCTCGCTCTTTCTCGATCTTTCTCTCTTTCTCTCTTGCTCTCTTTCTTTCTTTCTTTCTCTCTTTCTTTCTCTCATTCTCTCTCAGTCTGTCTGTCTCTCTTGCTCTCTTTCTTTCTTTCTTTCTTTCTTTCTTTCTTTCTTTCTTGCTCTCTCTCTCTTTCTCTCATTCTCTCTCAGTCTGTCTGTCTCTCTTGCTCTCTCTCTCTTTCTTTCTCTTTCTCTCTCTCTCTCTCTCTCTCTCTCTCTCTCTCTCTCTCTCTCTCTCTCTCTCTCTCTCTCTCTCTCTCTCTCTCTCTCTCTCTCTCATTCTCTCTCTGTCTGTCTGTCTATCTGCCTCTCTCTCGAATTGTCTGTTTTGTCTACCTGTGTGCGTATGCGCCCGCGTACATGTGCAGCTGTATGCCTACATGTATGAACTATCTGAGTGTCTCACTTTTTTTAATCTCCCTCTCCCTTCTCCACTCATTCTCTCTTTCTCCCTCCCTCCCTCTCTCTCTCCCTCCCTCCTTTCTCGACCTCAATTCCCCCTCCTCTCCCTCTCTCCCTCCCTCCCTTCCTCCCTCCCTCCCTCCTTCCTCGACCTCAATTCCCCCCTCTTCTCCAATGCCCCTCTTCCACCTCCCCCCCTCCCCCACAAAGACAAGATCCCCTGCAGGTAAGGCCAACCATTAGAGAGCCACTAGGATGTTCTAAAAGGATCCTTTCCTTGACGCAGTTCGGGAATCCCTCATCCTCCCCCCTCCCCCCCCCGCCGGTTTCCCTTTACCCCCTCCTCTTTCCTCTCTCAGATTTGGTCCCCCTCTTAAACCCCTTTCTCATTCCCCCGTTTCACCTGCCCCCTCTCCCTCCCCCTGTCTCACTTCCCCTTTTCACCTGCCCCCCCCCCTCTCCCCTTCTCAAACCCCTCCCTCATTTCCCTGTTTCACCTGCCCCCCCCCCTCTCTCCCTCTCAAACCCCTCTCTCATTTCCCCGTTTCACCTGCCCCCCCTCCCCTCCCTTTCCCCATCCCCCCTTCCCCTTCGACAACAGTCCCTGCTGCTACCGCGTCCTTATCTCTCTTCCCCTCGTCTTGTGCACCTCCTTCGTCTTTAACCTTCTCCCCTTTTTATTCTCTTCCCCCTTCACCGTCCTCAGTCCCTTTGATACCCCGCCCACGCCCCCCATTTCCTTTTCACCCTTCCCTCCCTGCCTCCCTTCTTCATGTCCCCCTACCCCCTTGCCTCCCTCCTATCTCTTTACGCCTCCCCCCCCCATCCCCCTTCCTCTATCCCCTCCCACCTATCCCCCTTCCTTTGCCCCTCTTCTCTCACCCCCTCTCCCTTCCTCCCCCTCGTCCCTCCCATCCCCCTTCCTCTTCCCCTCCCCTCGTCCCTCCCATCCCCCTTCTTCCCCCTTCCTCCCCCCTCCCACCCATTCCCCTTCCTCTTCCCCTCCCCTCCCATCCCCCTTCCTCCCCCTCGTCCCTCCCATCCCCCTTCTTTCCCTCCTCCCACCCATCCCCCTTCCTCCCCCTCGTCCCTCCCATCCCCCTTCCTCACCCTCTTCCCCTCCCCTCCTCCTACCCCTTCCTCTTCCCCTCCCCTCCTCCTACCCCTTCCTCCCCCCTCCACTCCTCCTACCCCTCAGGCTGCACTCCCCTCACGGTCGGAAGATTCGATTCCGGAGTAAACAAAACAGGTGACCTCGAGACGACCTGAAGACAGTGCCACCTCGCCTGACCTCGTTCGCCCTCGGGCACTGGAAGGCTGGCACCCAATTTTCGCCCAATTAAGGACTTGGATTAAGGTCGGGTTTTGCATGGCGCGGGAAGAACACGGGTTGTTGAGTGATGTAATTTAAAGAAAAAAGAAAGAAAGAAAGTTTTTTTTTATGATGATAAAGAGGAGGAGAAAGAAGACAAGCAAGACAAAAGAAAAAAAACAACAACAACACAAGAATAAAGAAAACCTAAGAAGGAAAAGAGAAACAAACGAGAAAGAAACAAACAAACAAAAAAAAAGCATGAAAAAAAAGACAAGAAATGAAGAGAAAAGAAAAGAGAAAAAAAGGCATGAAGAAGAAGATAGTGAAACTCCAGATTTACGTTCCTTCTGAGAGTCCTTTTACCCCCTCCCCCATCCCCCCCTTCCTCCTTCCCCCTCCCTCCTCCTATTCCTCCTTCCTTTTCTCTCCTGATAAACTTCGTTATGTTCTTGTTCCATCTATTTATCTATTTATTTTTCTTTCTCTCCTTCTCTTCTTTCTTTCTTATGATAAATATTAACAGCTTCCAATAATTCTCTTTAGATATTTAATTCTAAAGGCAAGTGAACTCGAGTATAAGTGGATAGTAATTAGGTCTAGAAGTAAGTAGGTAAGTAGTTGAAGATACGTAAGCACGCACGACCACACGCGCGCACGCACGTACACACTCACACACACACACGCATACACATAAACACACACACACAAACACGCACACACACACACGCACACACACACACACACACATACACATAAACACACACACACACACATAAACACACACACACACACACACACACACAAACACACACACACACACAAATATATAATATATCTCCTTCCCACCGAACTACCCTAATGCCCAGTTACCTAACACCCAAACTTACCCACACACTCACACTCAAACCTCCTAACTTCTTACCCTAAAGCCAGCTTCCCTTCCCTTCTAACTTAAGCCTAACTTATCCTACCCCCTCCCCCTCCCCCCTTCCTCCCCCACCCTCTCTTGGAAATGTAATCTTATGAAATTGAATTGTACAAATAACTGTGTCAATTATGTGTTTTAAGATTTGATTATTCAGTATATTTTTTCAACTTTGTTTTTATGTTTATATATAAAAATATATAATGTGTATTGCTGTATTAATGCAATGATGCAATAATTGACTGCATTAATGCAATAACTCATTGACGCTTCATGGGGCCTTCCTAAGGGAATATTACTCCTGGGGGGGGGGGCTCAGCCAGTGAATATATATACTTTAAATGTGAACATGAACTTGCATTCTTTTGGATAAAATAAAGATATATGATCCTGTTTCTGATTCCCTAAGCTAGATATCCTAATTTCATTGCCCTTATCCTCGAGGTAAAAAAGGCAGACCAAAAGAGTCATCCTTCTATCCTCTCTCTCTCTTTCTCTCTTTCTTTTCTCTCTCTCTCTCTCTCTCTCTCTTTTCTTTTCTTCTCTATATGATCCTGATTCTGACTCCCCCAGCCCCTCTCCTAATTTTTTTCTCTCTTTGTTCTTATCTCTCTTTCAAAGGCTCGAAAAGAATCATCCTTCTATCCTCTCTCTCTCTTACCCTCTTCTCTCTCTCTCTCTCTCTCTGTCTCTGTCTGTCTCTCTCTCTCTCTCTCTCTCTCTCTCTCTCTCTCTCTCTCTTCTCTTTCTCTCTCCCTCTCTCTCTCTCTCTCGCGTTCTTTTTTCTCAGCCGCTTCCTTGGCCCTTTCTATCCCTTCCTCTTCCTCTCTTCGCTATCTTTACCCGGGGTTCTTCATTTCCTATTCATTCTTGGTCCTTCCTTCGTGTCTTATCTACTCCCTGCCCCCCCCACCCATCCTCCCACTTTCCCCTCTTCCGTCCCTCCCTCTCTTTATTTCCATCTAAGACTCCCCTCTTAGATTTTTTTCTTTTCCATCAATAAAGGACTATTTAAGGGCGGATCTTGGTATGTGCCTCCTTTCATTTTTCTCCTCTCCCCCCCTCATACCTTTCCTCTCACCTCCTCCCCCCTCCCTCCCTACCTCATGCCTCCTCTCCTCTTCTCCCCCTCCCTCTCCCTACCTCATGCCTCCTCTCCTCCTCTCCCCCTTCCCGACCTCCCACGTCCATTCCTTTATCTCTCTTCCCCGCACCTCTCCCCCTCTTCTCTTCCGTTCCCCTTCTCCACCTTTCCTCCCCGCTCCTCTCCCCCCCCTCTTCCTCCCGGCTCCACCCCTCCTTCCTAAGAGTCAGTGAATGAAGAGGAGAGACGAATGGGGAATGGGAGAGAGGAGAGAGGGAGGAAACGTATAGTCATAAGGGAGGGGAGAAGAGGAGGAAAAGGAAGAAATGAGAGGAAATGAGAGGGAAGAAGAAGAAGGAGGATGGGAAAGAAGAGCGGAGGGAGAGGGAGAAGGAGAAGGAGATGGAGGAGGAAGAGAAGGAGGAGGAAAGGAAGGAAGATGGTGGGATGAGAGAGTGCGTGCGAAGGGGCAACAACTCAAAAAAAAAAAAAGCCTTCATTGATAACAGAGCGGCTTGCTACGTCCACGGCCCGACCAAATCCGGCTTGCCTGCCCTAGCTTGCCCTGGCTCGACCTAGCTTACCCCGTGGCTTGACCAGCGGGATCCTTTTCAGACATTTGGGCCACAAAAGGAGACCCGGTTACTTGGAGTACCATCCTCGAGGGGAAGTGGGTGGGAGAGGGTTTGAATGGGGATGGGAAGAGGAGGAGGGGGAGGAGGGGGAAGGGAGGGGAGGGAGGAGGAGGAGGAGGAGAAGGAGGAGCAGGAGGAGGAGAAGGAGGAGGAGGAGGAGGGGGGGGAGGAGGAAGAGGAGGGGGTTTGAATGGGGATGGGGAGAGGAAGAGGAGGAGGAGGAGAGGGGGAAAGGGGGAGGAGGAGGGAGGAGGAGGAGGAGAAGGGGGAGGAGGAGGAGGAGGAGGAGGAGGAGGAGGAAGAGGAGGGGAGGAGGGGGAGGGGGAGAAGGAGGGAGGAGGAAGAGGAGAAGGGGGAAAAGGAGGAGGAGGAGAAGGAGGAGGAGGAGAAGGAGGAGGAGGAGGAGGAGGAGGAGGAGGAGGAGGAGGAGGAGAAGGAGGGGGGGGAGGAGGGGGAGGAGGAGGGGGAAGGAGGGGGAGGAGGAGGAGGAGGGGGAGGGAGGGGGAGGAGGAGGAGGAGGAGGAGGAGGAGGAAGAAGAAGAGCAGAGGAAGAGGGAGAGAGGGAGAGAGAGAGAGCGAAGTAAGAGCCCAAACAAAAATGAAACATTTTTCCATATTACAAAAAATAAATAAACAAATAAATAAATAAATAAATAAAAATTAACAAACCTACTTTTCATACGAGACTGTCTTGTCTATTGGGTTTCATCTACGAAACTATCATGAGGGTTGGGCATTAACAGGAGGGAGGGAGGGAGGGGGGGAGGGAGGGAGGGAGGGGGGGGAGGGAGGGAGGGGGGGAGGGAGGGGGAGAGGGAGGGAGGTAAAGGGGAAAGGGTGGAGGGAAGGAGGGATGGAGAAGTACGGAGGGAGAGAAAGAGAGAGAGAGCGAGAGAGAGAGGGAGAGAGAGAGAGAGAGAGAGAGAGAGAGGGAAAGCAGGTCCACCTAATACTCGAATAAAAGAAAAAAAGAGAGGAAAATGGAGGAAAAAAGTATTACATCACCAAGCGATATGTCCAACTTACAAAGAGGAAAACAAGACCCAAGAGGTAATAAGGAATAAAGGCGAAGGGGAAGCAAAGGAGGGTGAAAGAAGGGCAGAAGGGGAAGGAGGAAGAAGGGAGAAGGGGAGGGAGGAAGAAGGGAGAAGGGGAGGGAAGAAGAAGGGAAAAGGAGGGGAAAGAAGAAGGGAGAAGGGGAGGAAAGAAGAAGGGAGAAGGGGAGGAAAGAAGAAGGGAGAAGGGGAGGAAAGAAGAAGGGAGAAGGGGAGGAAAGAAGAAGGGAGAAGAGGAGGAAAGAAGAAGGGAGAAGGGGAGGAAAGAAGAAGGGAGAAGGGAATGAGGGAGAGGAGAAAATGATGGAAGCGGGAAGGGAGAGGAGAAAGCCGAAGGGTAGAGATGAAGAAGGGGTAATACACGTACTTGGAGCACTAACGAACGCACTCCAATATCGTCCCTCCCTCCCCTCCCCCACCCTCCTCCTCCCTCCCTCCCCCTCCCCCACCCTCCTCCACCCCCCCTCTCCCTCCCCCACTCTCGTCCCCTCTCCTCCCTCCCTCCCTCCCTCCCTTTGTTCACAGCGAGATAACGACCAAGGGCTCCGTACCTGCCCCTTACGTACCACGAAGGGTGTGCTTCAAGTGTAAATGAGTGTGTGTGTAATGGAAGCGTGAGGTTGAGTGTTTGTGAGTGTTTGTGAGTGTTTGTGTGTGTGTGTGTGGTTGTGAGTGTGTTTGTGTGTGTGTTTGTGTGTGTGTTTGTGTGTGTGTGTGTGTGTTTGTTTGTGTTTGTGTTTGTGTGTGTGTGTGTGTTTGTGTCTGTGTGTATGCGTGTGCGTGTATATACATGTGCGTGTATATACGTGTGCGTGTATATACGTGTGCGTTTATATGCGTGTGCGTTTAAATGCGTATGAATGTGTATGCCCGTGTGTGTCCACGCGCGTGTGTATTCCGTAAAGTGAAGCCAACGGAATTTCCAACAACTATCCCGGCTCCCATAATTCCCCGCGGGCTGTCCAGCTGCGGCCGGGGCGAGAGTAAACAAAGTTACCAAATGCCTATACCTTATGGAATGAACATTGAAACTGGTTTGCCGCTTTATATTCGTATTTTTTGCTAAATATAGAAACCAATCATGAAGTGTTGCTAATCAAATGTACACATTTCTGAGCCAATTTCAGTCCACATTTATCTAGAAAAAAATAAAAGCATCAGTTTTATTTATGTATTAGTATCTGAAATGAATAGTTGTGGTGTCGAAGCACACGAACGAAATAAATGTATTCATAATATGCAATATAAACCGCCCCTGGACAGAAACAAATTCTAATCGCAAGGCATCTGACAAAGAAACAACACAGATATCATATTTATGATACTAAAATAAATGCGTAGCCATCACATCTTCAATGTTGCAAGGATATGCACCTTCCACGAAACCCCTATGATCACTATAGCTACTACTACTACTACTACCTCTACTACTGCTACTTCTACTACCTCTACTACTACTACTACTACAACAACAACTACTACTATTACTACTACTACTGCTGCTACTTCTACTACTACTACTACTTCCTCTACTACTGCTGCTACTTCTACTACTACTACTACTTCCTCTACTACTGCTGCTACTTCTACTACTACTACTACTTCCTCTACTACTGCTGCTACTTCTACTACTACTACTACTTCCTCTACTACTGGATTCTACTCCTATATGCTTCCTCTACTACTGCTGCTTCTTCTACTACTACTATTACTTCTCTACTACTCTGCTACTTCTACTATTACTACTACTTCCTCTACTACTGCTGCTACTTTACTACTACTACTACTTTCCTCTACTACTGCTGCTAACTTTTTTTCCTTTACTTTTTAAACTTTTAACTTCCTACTTCCTCTACTATCTACTTCTAATACTATCCATCTAATACGAATATACACTACTGCTACTTCTACTGCTACTACTACTACTACTACGACGACTACTACCTCTACTACTACTACTACTACTACTTCTACTACTACTACTACTACTACAACTACTACTACTACTACTTCCTCTACTACTATTGCTACTGTTGCTACATTTACTGCTGCTCCTGCTTTTACTGCTAATATTAGATGTTACCGCAAATTAGTGTAGTTTTAGAATCACGGAGACATATTAATATAATTTAATACATCAACATAATAAACAGGGATAAATAATCTCATTTCTTTTGAAAAGCGAATCTGTTTTACACACGAAAGGAAAATCTGTTTTACAATCCGTTTTAAATGTTTTTTTTTTTTTTTCATAAGTCATGTTATCGTTATGATTATACGCATCATTCATGCTACCTATAAGACCAGTAAAAACTTTTTTTTCTTTTTTCTCTCGATATATTTCCAAGAAGATACTAACATTGAAGAATTATGTATCCATAGTTTTTTTTTACTTTGATCTGAACATAACGGGACGATTATACAGTTCTGTTACGTAATCAAAATATGTATTACTAACGATTATAATACTAATATTGATTCCCATATATTACGGTTAAAGGTACAGTTAGTAGTTAGTAGGAATAACAAACTCAACAATTCCCGCTTGGGGAGAAATACTGAACGCAATTACTGTAGACTGAGTTTAATTCACTGAGTTTAATGGAATGTAATGCTCATAGTTCAAGTTCACTTATTTGTGAAACAGTGGAAAAGCAAGATTCATCCTTATGTAAAAAGATTGTTCGTTTTCTAGTGTTTTTTGTCTTTTTTTTTCGTGGATATTTTATGAATTTATCACGATTTGGAAGGATGAAGAAATGGGTATAAATAAATATATATATATATATCACATATATATATATATACACTATATTACATATACATCTACCACACACACACACACACACACACACATATATATATATATATATATATATATATATATATATATATATATATATATATATATATATATATATAACACACAGTGTGATGGTGATATGTGTGAGAGTTGTGTGTTGTGTGAGTGTTTGTGTAGGAGTGTGATGTGTGTGTGTGTGTGTGTGTGTGTGTGTGTGTGTGTGTGTGTGTGTGTGTGTGTGTGTGTGTGTGTGTGTGTGTGTGTGTAGATTGATCTCCATAATCTTTCTGTCTGCAGTGCCACAAAAAAAAGAAACACAAAAACCACCATCACCCTCGAGCACATCCACAATACACAACTACCTACGGCACTTCGGACAAACTACGCTTTCGCACATCCTCAAGGCAATCTTTACGCCCTCCCCCACCCCAACCCCCCACCTACACACACCCACACACCCACCTACCCACGCCCATCCTCAAAACGAGACCACCTATCAATGGCCACTTCAGCAAGGACGCTATTACAGGTCTTCAGGACTTCAAGACTTCAGGACTTCAAGACTTCAAGACTTCAAGACTTCAGGACTTCAAGACTTCAGGACTTCAAGACTTCAGGACTTCAGGACTTCAGGACTTCAGGACTTCAGGACTTCAGGACTTCAGGACTTCAAGATTTCAAGACTTCAAGACTTCAGGACTTCAGGACTTCAGGACTTCAAGACTTCAGGACTTCAAGACTTCAGGACTTCAAGACTTCAGGACTTCAGGACTTCAGGACTTCAGGACTTCAAGACTTCAGGACTTCAAGACTTCAGGACTTCAGGACTTCAGGACTTCAAGATTTCAGGACTTCAGGACTTCAGGACTTCAGGACTTCCAGACTTCAGGACTTCAAGACTACCTATCAATAATAAGAACTACGAGACTGACTATCTTGAACTCGACATCTCACTTCCGCCAACATTCCGCGCGCCTCGGAACGCCCGCGCCTCGGCAATGACTTCCGCCCGAGCGCCCTCGCCAATCAACTAATCAAAACTCTTGGTGGAACTTGAGACCTCGACGAAGCGTGCCGGCGCCACGTCGCGGTGCCTGTCGCGTCCTGCCTCACCCTGGGCGCCCGCGGGTTTCCTTTTGATCCCCGCGGCGGAATCTTGTCGTGGGCGGGCGGGCGGGCGGGCGGGCGGGGGGGGGGGGGGGGATCCTCGGAACTCGGGACGCTCGCCAGTACGCACATACGCAAACACAGAGACAAACAGATACAGACTAAGACACAAAGACAGATATACACACGAACGTTCGTTACTCAAACTATGAGCCATTTATTTCATATTATCAAATGTTTGTATATTTATGTGTATATATGTGTGTGTGTGTGTGTGTGTGTGTATGCGCATGTGTGCATGTATATGTATGTGTATGTGTATGTGTATGTGTATGTGTATGTGTATGTGCATGTATATGTATATGTATTATTATATGTATATGTATATGTATATGTATATGTATATGTATATGTATAGATGTATATGTATATATATGTATATGTATATATATATATATATATATATATATATATATATATATATATATATATATATGTATGTATATGTATATGTATGTATAAATATGTATATATATATATATATATATA